>NC_066528.1:8831529-8935287 GCF_024679095.1 Eriocheir sinensis
GCAGGATGGTGTTCCTCTTATCCCTTGACTTAAGAAGAAAGTCCTCCAGGTGGGGCCTCAGGATCTGAGGCTCCTGTCTCTCACTCTCCTCAGCGTGAATGGCTTTCTCCTCAACTACAGCCACTGCTGACTCCTCAACAGGCCTGCCATCCTTAGGCAGAACAAAACATTTTCACCTTCCACAGCACACGTTGCTGTCGCCGACACATACCGTATTTTGCGGCGTATAACGCGCACCTTTTTCACCAAAAAATTGCCTGAAAGTTTACCCCTGCGTGTTAAACGCTGAAGGAACAATTTTTTTTTCTTCTTTGGGGTGTTTTAAGGGTCTTTTTTTCGTCTTGTCCAATAACAACTGCAAACTTACATTTATTATTGTTTATGATCCTTCATAGTCCATAGCTGTCTTATAATGTTACCATAGAATACAGGGCGATCAAATAACTACTATAAAAAAATGAAATCGGTGGAGGATCACCCATGCCTTGTTGTTATCCTGCTTCTCCGTCAGGCGCCGACACGACCCAGCCGCCATTTGCATTGTTTTGTATGCTAAATCGTGGCAGCGGCAATGCACTGTCCATGCTGGTGGTGCAATCGTCGCCGCAACAATTGATCAGTTTTAAATCTCCCGCTCACAATACATGTTCCAACACTATTCCACACTCCATTATAACTTTATTCTGATTGGTCCACGTCACAGAGTGGGCTGTCCTTGCTCCCCCCCACTACCTCCTATACAACCACACCCATACAGCAAAGCCGAGCAAACAGCTGCATGCTGTGTATCACCAGAATGGGGTAAATTTTGTCTTGCCTAGTTGTCTGTCACAACCTACAAGTGCTAGTGAGAATAATGGGGTAAATATGATATCAGAAACTGTACATCATGAGTCTTGTACGACGAGGTATTTCTCGCAACACCAGCCTGACCACCATTTGCATTGTTTGAAAACCACACAACCACACCCATACAACAAACAGCTGCATGCCGCATGTCACCAGAACCGTGTGAATTGTGTCTTGCCTAATTGTCTGTCATAACCTACAAGTGATGGTGAGAATAATTTGATAATTATGATATCAGAAGCTGTGCATCATCAGTATGTAAGGGGATGTATTTCTCACAACACCAGCCCGACTGCCATTTTCATTGCTTTACTCTAGAACACTTGTCAATTCAAGCAGTACAGGTTACACCAAAAATATATAAATTTCGGGAAACTGTACATCATCAATGTTCTTTAACCGTACATATTTCTGAGCATTTTAAGAACTATTTTTTTTTCCAAAATTTTTGTCTTAAAGTTTGGGGTGCGCGTTATACGCCGGAATGCGTTATACGCCATGAAATACGGTACATCACGTGTCTGTAACGTGACAATGTCATAAGTGAACTAAACTCAGGACTGCAGAATTGCAATGCTGCTCAGCTATAGCCATGTCCACCAACCACATCTTGTTATGCTTACACTTGGTCAGGCAATAGTGTGGTTGGCAGACTGTTGATGACGCCCACAACAGACAGAAAAAAACACCTTTGAGCATTATTTGCGGACGTAAATTTAGCACCACTAAATTTTAGCAGAAGCTAATTGTTTGTATAACAGTTTCCATACTTAGCAAAAATGCTAATTAATCAGCTAAAGAAATAGTTAGTTTTGCTAATTAGTGGCCAGTGGATTAGGAGAGCCATGCCAACCATGCCAGCCAGCACAACACAAACATTACTGATGCCTTCAATTGATGCCTTCATGACAAAAATTAGAATCTTTACTTAGTACTTGCACTTCATCTTTCAATTTGGTTATAATACATACAGACACCAAACAGTGATTGTATGGAGAAAATTGAGGCCATTGGTAACAAGAGCCTCTCAAGTAGCATGGGGCAACTCGGGTTACTATGGTGGGCCAGTGGTTGTTTTGTAAGCTAAAACTAATCTATACTGTATGAATTCCTTGGGCATGCAACCCATTTTCCAGAAGTCCACTGAACTCCTTCATTTGTGTGGACAACCCTTGACTGGATGCCTGCACACTGCTTGCTTGGGGAGACCCTCAAGCATGGAAGGTGCCCCCTAACCACATGTACTGTTACAACTGACAATTCACAAAATATTCAATATAATTGAAAATTTCCAAATAACTATCTTACCTGAACCCAACAGCCATCAAGTAATGTATTATAAAGTAGGACTCCTCTGCAAGCATCTCCCTGAACTCCAAAGAGGGTCTCCACACAGTCACTAGCGCTCCATCTCTCTTGCCATCAATGATTCGAACCTGAGGGAGTTAGCATAAAGGTAATGGTAAATGGAGACATGTGCTGGAGCAGCAATGGTCAAATAAATGAACATTAAAGATGACAAAAGATCTCTATACCTCTAAAAGCATTATCGCATCACACACCTTGAGTAAAGGAACCAATTGCCAATCCAGTGCAGAATTAAAGTACAGGTTTCCCCCACTTTACGGTTGGGTTAGGTTCCTGAAAACCAGATCGAATAACGAACGATCGGACAGCGAACTTAAGGTTTAATAGAATTTAATTTAATGGGGAGAGTAACCTACGGTGATGATGAGCCTTGGCGGCCGGCCCGCATCGGTGCCGCCCGAGCGGAATCCCCATCGCGGCCCGCGCGTGTGTGGCTGTATTTGTTGTGGGTTTGGGCTTCTCAATTTGCCGATTCCCATCCTCCACATGTTGCACGGGACTCCTTTCCTTTCTTCCATCTCTTCTTTTTGAGAAAGAAGAGATGGAAGAAGGGAGGGGGGTTCCACGCAACATGTGAAAAACAAGAGTTAGCAAATTGAGGAGCCCAGGCCCGTGGTGGGCACAGCCACACACATGCGGGCCCCAACGAAAACACCGCCCAGGCAGTGCCTTGTCAGTGTCTTTGCCATTAATGTAGATGCTGTTTCACCTGCTTTCCTTACATTGGGTGCTTGTTTGATCATAGCAGAGACAGTAGATTGGGGCAATTGCAGGAATCTGGCGATGAAGTTAGCCCCTTCACCTCCCTCATGGCGCTTAACAATTTAAAGTTTTTTCTCCAAAGATAAGCTTTTCCTCGGTCTTTTGGCCTTTATTTCAGCAGCACTAGTTGTTGCAGGCCACTTGGAAGCCATCACGTGTGTATCACTCTCGTAACACCAACAATGAATGTGAATTATATCAAAACACAAACACTGGTGTAGACAGACTGACGGAGTAAACACAACTGAATAAATAGCAGGAATAAGTTTCGATGGGTGGCCGCTGGGGCGTGGGTGGCGCTAGGATCGCGGTGCGTTTGTTTACGCTTTGGTGGTGATCGGTTAACTGAGCACCTACATCAAAAAACGAGTGAGCGTTATCAACTCATAACGATCGTATAAGGGAAATATCGGCCATCGAACCATCGAATAGCGAGGGAAACCTGTACAGGCAAACAGGACTCACACTCACAAAAACGTCATCATGATCAATTAAACTGTTTCCTGCACTGTTTTCATTAAAATTGTCAAAATTATTTGACAGGAGAAAAAAATCACACCAAAGCACATTTTTCAATCATTGAAAATGTAATATGAAGCTGATAACCTCCCTGGAGCTGCTGAATGATTATTTCAAATGAAAATCAACTTCAGGGAAACATCACGCCATTTCTTAATTACCAGTGTAATGCCATGGGTGTATGTATGTGAAACATATGCCTATGCTGAAACTATCTGCACTCATTTTCAGATCCACAGCTTGATTCAAACCAAAAAAAATTAAGAATCTGATTTTTTGTTAAAATTTAACTCCCAACTACAGTCAAACCTCAGTTTACGAGTACCTTAGTTTATGAGCATTTTGATTTATGAGCAAAACGTCCCACAAAAAATGCCTTGGTTTACGAGCGGTGACTTGGTATACAAGCATCCTGTTTGATCCTTTTTTTGTCGCCACCCCCCGGATGGGGACACGGACTATATGAAGGCTGTCAGGGTTAGGCGTGTACGTCCTCGAAGTGACTGCTCATGAAGGGGAGGGGAGGATGCCGATAGACTGACTCTATCAGCTTACGTCAGCCTAGCTGACCAAGTCGGTCTTTCGACGAGGACTAGCGTGTCTCTTTGTACAAGTCGAAGAAGTTAGCGTGGGTTCCCTTTGTTCGCTGCAAGACGAGAGTGCTCAGAGCAGAAAACAATGGGAAAAGAGTCTCATTTAGGGCTGGCACCTTGATCTAAAACAAATAAGGAACACAACATTCCATCCTCCAATACAGAACAAATCCATATTTGAAGGAAAGGATGGCAACCCTAAAACTTATCTTGCCTGCCATGACTGACAGCCACTGCCTGCTGCTGGTGAAGGCAAGAGGAAGGGGGGAAGAGATGTTACAATGTGTATTTTACATATATTTCAGGACGACCCTTGACAAACATAATTTTATAGACTGGTTTTGTGGTTCACCGAAAAATGCGCTCAATACATTTTTAAAACACTGAATTTTATTTGCTTAACTATTCAGACAGGCAAATACGGAACAAATGGCATTCCGTATTTTAAGGAAAGGGTGGCAAGTTTGCAACCCCAATGCATCATCTGGCAATATATGGCCTTCTTGAATGACCCCCCATTCTTGAGACTGTTTTTCACCTCCCTCCCGTAATCCGTAAGAGTGCTCTATCTTGTCCATATGATTGGATGAGTCAACAATATTTCTCACTTTGTGACTCATCAAGGACAACACGCATTAATTTAGTCACAGTTACGGGATCTACAGTTCATTAGGAGTATTTCAGTAGCTACTTAGGGTCACTGCATGCGATGGAGTTTCTTAAAACGTCCTTTTTCTCTACAAAATATTGACAAATGGCATCGTTTCAATTTCTTGTTTCTAACGATGATGATGATGATACCGGGAAGTTCTTACTTATCATACAGTGATGCTTTAAAATGGTCTGTGGTGCAACAGTAACACAACAGTAACCTCGTGAACTTTATGTCCACCCCCACCTGGTCATCGCCATAGGCCTATGGAGGTGCGGCCAGCAAAACAGTGGCCGTACCCAGCCCCGCCGCGGCTTGCGCAGGACCCCTGATTCTTCCCAAGAATTGGAAGAATTCTTTAAAATCTGACACACCAGAACAAGAAACGCAAAAATTTTGCAAGATTTGGGGTTAATTCTTCCTCGGTCTAGGGTAATTCTTGACTGCCAGATGACGGCTCTTATCTCAGTCCGCGTTGTAAACTCGTAGAAATAGCACCCGAGGGCTCGTGCCATGTTTCAGCACTACAGTGTGAGTTCTTTGTGTTTTAACAATGTCCCCCAGAAAGATGATTAAAAGGGATGGTGCTGCAAAGAAGAAAACAGAAACGGTGGATACTATGCTCACAAAAGTAATGGGGGCAAGCCTTGGCATCTTGCATGCCCTCCTGCACGTGACTGACTCTCGTTCACCCTCCATCTCTGATGATACATCGGGTTAGTTTCATGTTGGTGGTCGAACGTAGTTCTGGTGCCTCAAGAATACAGAAACTACAGCTAATAAAACCCGGGGTGAAACCTTCCCCTCGAGCGCAGCTAGCGGTTGCGGGAGCCTCCGTAACAACCGAAACACATTGATTTGTGTTTCATATTATTTATCATCGCTATTTTGTTTGTAAAATAACTTTAATTCTGTAAAAAATAACATGCAAAATGATTTTTATATAAACATTTTTTTTGAGATATGGGATCCAATAATGAAATTTACATTAATTCCAATGGGGAAATTCATTTTGGTTTACATGTGTTTTGATGAACGAGCAACATTCCAGAACCAAGGTATGACTGTACTTCCTTATCTAATAACTTACTGCAATGAAAAAATACCAACTATACATTATATAATTTCTAAATGATTGATCATTTAAGAACTTTGAATTTCATTCTTCTTTTTGTGTTGGAAATTTTTATTTATTTATTTTTTTGTGATGGTTCTTCTCAGTTTGTGCAACTATTTGGAAAAATAGTTGCAAAGTAGTTGTAGAAAAAAATGAAAAAAAAAAGAAGCCACTTTTGAGATATCGAGGTTTAACCCTCAAAGCGCGGGTGTCGACATTAGTTGACAGTTGGTGCCTGGGCTCAAATTGCTGGTGCTGACAATAGTCAACAAGGCATTTTTTGACTTAGTGTGCCGTCAAATTTGATTGTTTGTGGTGAAGTCGTTTTCTTTCAAACAATGCCCAACCATGCTCTCTTGACTAATTATTGGTCAGCGTATGCCTTGTGTAAGCTTTGAGAAGATGTCCGCTAGACATCCCACCTCTTCTCACCTTCCAGAAAATTTCATCCACAAGATGGGGGCCCTCTGACCTCAACACCCATCAAGGGCATCAAGAAGGCCTAGAAGTTAAGTTTTTTTGGGTGTGGCTCACAAAAACTGTATAAAAGTTATGTTTGGCAAAATTTTCAAGTGTGTGATCCCACAGCACGAGGAGTTCTCTTATCTTGTAGACAAAGCAGCTCTGCCAATCCACTTCACGATTCTCTTGGCAGCCATCGGCCACTCCTCAGCCACTACTGTCGTCTGTTTGTTTACATACAGCCGCGTGGTTGGTCGTATCCCCAACAGTTTTCCAACTGCATGGACAACCGACAACTCACTCCTTGTTGGGCGTACGGTACACCCAACGGTTGGAGGAAAATGGCCAGTGTGACACCACCTTCAGGTGGTGTCACACTGGCCGTTTTTCCTCCAACCGTTTGGGCTAGGAGCAACCGCAGTTGCCCATACACCTAACCAGGAGCGAGTTGTTGGTTTGGGAAAACACTCCTGTCCACCCATCTTTGAAGCCATGATCGTACCATACCACAACAGCTTCTTCCTTCCAATTAACTGTAGCAACAAGTCCATAATTTGAGTGACAGCAGCACAAGCCACAACAGCCCTTACTTTGGCAAATGGAGCCATGTGGATAAAGGGTGACTGGTTTGTTTAAGTTGGGGATATGTGGTGAGATTCTCAAAGGTTACGTTGTCGCAAGCCAACGCTGTCTTAACCTAAGTTGTTCGAACATCTACATAGGGAGGCTAATTCCCAAAGGAGATCGCAGCCCTGCAGGCCTCAGCTGATTGGTGGAAGACTCAGGGAGCTGTGACGTGACGTCATTAGAATCGGCAGCGAATCACAGTCGCTTCTTAAGGTGAACCAGCCAATCACGAGCCCCGACCCGCCGTGGTGACGAGTCATCCGCTCCCTCTGGTCACTGAGTGCCTCGACGAGACAGTTGGTACATACTCGTTAACACGTGGCAATATTCAATGTAATGCAAATAAAAAGCCTTTTTTGCAGAAACAGGGAGTCAACCGGTTATAATCATATATGCAATAAATTACTCAGGGTGACATTAGGCAAACTCATACACCTGCCCATGGCCACCTCCCCTGTAATATTGTGATAGTTTGTTGCTTCACACATCACTGAAGGACCAACATTTTCCATCTGTCACCGTTCTCTCACACTTTAATTAGGCTTCTCGGAGCACAATCATTAAGCTACGGGAAGCAGTGACAGCAGTCTAGTGAGGTGTGTGACTTCAGTATGTTGAGGGAAGTTTAGGCTTTGTAACAGCACCGCACACAAAAATGGTTAAACAAATATCTCTGCTGTTGATTGCTCACTATAACTGATAGACTTACTTATTGAACACATGTTCTTCCTATTTTCATGTTGGGAAACACTAATTATAATGCATTCCATATTAATCAGGGAGACCTTATAAGGCTTACGACTGCACCAGACCTACCCTTAACTTACATGCATACGTACGATCACGAAGCGCTTTGAGAATTGCGGTGGAGGCACTGCGTGGTCGTAGGTGTGGCTTATGAGCTCGTAAGAATTTTGAGCATCTCACCCCTGGGCAACCAACCTTGGCTGTATGTGATGCACACCCAGAAAAGTTGGAGTTGCCTGTTGTGCCTGCCGCCAACGTGGTTGGAGGAAAAAGGGCCAGTGTGACACCAGCTTGAGACCATTGTCTTCCGCTCTGAGCGCTTTCGTCTTGCAGTGAACAACGGGAGCCCATGCTTGTGTCTACGAATCGTAAAAACAGGATGCTTGTACACCAAGATAACAATCGCAAACCAAGACAGATGTGAAGACAATGTGCCATGTTAGGTGAGTTGTGCTGTGGTAGGTGAGAATGGAGGTATCCCTAATGGCAGTGGCTTTTGTGAGCAAACAAACTGTGGAGAGCTAGCACAGCCCTGTGAGGATTCAGTGGTATCAATGGTTGGGGAAAGGGGTGGGCGGAGATGGGAGTGACAGACTCAAGGTCGCCGCTTCATGCGCCCCATGGCAGCATTGGACTACAGCTAACATTCTCTGTTTCTGAGCTTCTTTACAACTTGATGCCTTCAGCACAGTGGTGTACCAATGTGGTATGTAATAAACAGTGTGTCGTAAACACAAGGAGTGAGGGTAAGTGGTCTGAAGGGAGCAGGAATGATGGAAGGATGAGTGGCAATGAGCGACAACCAGCCTCTTCCGCTGATCATTCGCATCTAAGCTTGTGAGAGGAGTGATTAGTGAAGCCTTGAGTGTGATAGAGATGCCAGTTTGCCTCCAGATGCCAGCGAATGTCATATGAATTTCCATTATGGATTATTTTTTGCAATAAAATGAACTGAAGATGTATGCACTAATGTGTTCCCTGCCAACGCAAGTGACATACAAGGGAGGTGGGTGTAGAAAATAGGCCATAAATCTTTAAGTTTTGCTTACTTCCTTGTAAAACTTCGTGAAATGATCGCTAAACTGCTCCAAAATCAGATTTTTTTCCAATATTTTGATTTTTCAAAAATATTTGTGTGATGCTTCCCTTAACAAATTCTGCTCTCTCAGGACAGGAGTGATCATGAAGTGGAGGTGAGCTGTTCCTGTTCCTTTTGAAAATGGTTGGCTTTGGCCCAGTCTTAGCCTCATGGTTCTCTGAACACCTTGATCTTGGCCTCAAGGCATATAGTCAGATCTCAGTGTCTCAACTGAAATACATCTAATAATAGCGTGCAGTCACTTATGTAAAAGGGAGAGACGTTAAAAAATCCATCTTCCAGCCCCTGCATGATGCCTACCTTCATCAGAGGTACTATTTCAAGAGGTTTCTCTGTCTTTGCGAGGCGGCGTGTCACCTCCTGATGCAGCCTGCGCCGGGCCCCCTCAGCGTGCTGCTCCCGCCAGGTTCTTGCCAGTTGTAGCTGATGCAGAGTCAGAAGACCCTAAGGGAAAGTAAAATGTTTCATAAGGCAAAAGGAAAGGATGACTCAATATGTATAATTGTATGAAGTCATTTCTACAGTGATTACATTTTCATGTTTTAAACAATAGTTTTTTCAACAAACCTTTGTTTGGTCAAATTTGTCATAGCTAATGTACTGTAGGGCATGCTCTAACCCACTAGACCATTGCAATCCCCCTATGTCAAGAATTCACTGTAGATCAGTCACTACCTCTAAGCTTGATGGATCTGCAGTCTCATTTAGTAGGCGAGAGATGTCTTGACCTTGGGTGAGGCCTCTGATCTCCTCGGGGTTCATGGTTCGCCAATCCCTCTTGGTTGTTTCCTCTTTTTCTTGTTGGTAAAGTTCTTTCTCCACTTCTGCTGTAATCTGAAAATAAAGACAGTTTTTACCTGAAGCAAAAAGAGTCAAAACGTGCAAGTAAAATTGCCGATATCTTTTAATAAAACCAGAATGACAAAATTTCTTAAGTCAGTGGGGCAGAGGCATTGTTGACTTACATGAACACATGACTTATTGGATTGGACTTGCCACATAAAGAGAGTACAGTAAAAGTCCAATAATCCGGAGTCCAAAAGTTCAGATGGTTTGGAATTTTCAGCCATAGGTCATTTTTAGCTTTATCTGATAACATCGAGTAGGAATGTAATCTGTACATGTTTTTCTCTTTTATTGAGGTGTTCTTTGAATATTACAGTTCCATTTGGTTTTCAACCGCTAACTCTAAACTTTGGTCTTCAAAGTCATGTTTTTAACTTGATTAAATTTTGTGACCCAATCTCAGTCTGGACCTTGAGCATTGCCGTGGTCTCAGTTCATTGGCTCTTTTTCACCAGTGTTTTTACCATTGATAACCACTCAATGAATTCCAAGTGTCCTGCTCGTTTAGCCTGGATCACGCAAGGTGTTTAGTGCTCATTGTAATATTTTTTGAATAAATAGTGCATGCACCAAGACAAACCACAACCAGCATCTAGCAAAGGATAATGCAAACCCAAGTGCTCCTGCACATAAACCGATATGTCTCGATACAACTTGGAAGGGCCAGCATGTCCCAATCAGTCCACCACTATATATTAAAGGCACAAAGGTGAGGGAATGTTGCACACCTGGCAAAAATAACAGAAGCACTAAAGCTGGCTGCCTCTCCATTTTACTCATAACATATTCATAGCTTTTGATTTTGTTGTTTCTGGCAGCAGAGTGCGAATGTAACAGTGACATGCATCTCACAGTTGGATGCCAGTGGTCTGTGCACCTAACTGGTGTTATGCTATTCCTGTAAATGGTTGTGAAGTTAGGCTTTGGATGACAGGCACTTTTACAAGTTCACATAACACTGATTTGAAATAGAATGTGAACAACCTGTTTTTTCTTTAATACCAGAGTTGTCACAGAGTGCAAATGTGTTCCTTGATTTAGCTAAAAGAATAAAAGTAGAAAATAACTTTTCTCACCTGCTCAATTGTCCTCTCTCTCTCTTTTTCAGTTTCCTGAAGCCTTTTCAAGGCAGCCTTTTCACTCATGTACAACCCTTGTGAAGGCTCATAGTAAAGAGTGTAGAGGCGCGCCACCATCACATTCACCTTCCCCACGAGGCCCCCGTTACAAAAAGTGTTCTCAATGAGAGAGGGAATTGGCCCTCTCTGTGGCAGCAAGCCAAGGCGGGCCCACCACCGAGCTCGGCGAGTCATATTGGTGTGGAGATGAAGGCATAACGTGGAGGTGGCCTGAGGAGTGAAAAATACAAAGCTGTGTTAAGAATGTATTACAAATTGAACAGACATAACTACCCTACAGTACTGATGATATAAATACAAAATTCTAAAAGTATACTCTGCCATTTAGATCTTCATTCATGATTGATGCAGTTCTACGCATCCTGCCTCATACAATAGTAATTCCCCTTTAACTGCAACACAGTAAAAGTCCAATAATCCAAACAGCAGTGAACTGAACATCATTTGGATTATTGGGAGGGACTCCTCAAAACAAAAAAATATATGCATTTACATAACAAAAAAATTAAGACATGATATGCGGTTTTCTTGCTCACTAGTAATGCTTAAGTGTTGAACAGCAGTTAAAGGAAGGTACATCCTTGTAATGAGAGTAAATCCAGAAGTAATAAAGGCAGGAAAAAGTAACACCGCAGGTTCACAAAAATGCCAAACAAGGAGGTGGTGCTGGAAAGGCAAAACCCTCTGACAATCATGGAGTCAAGATAAGGCTGCCTGAGAACTGTTTTTAACTTAATCTATTCTTTTTTCATTCATTTGTAAGACCTTTACTTGATATTACTGTGCTAAACAATTCCTTAAGCCTACTGCAGGTCACTTTCTTTGTCACTTTCGCCTCAAGCACTGGCTCTGGACCAACACTTGTAAAAGTCTTGGGAGGCATCTCTCTGGCGATATGAGGAACTATACAGTCCGAAAATGAAGCGAATATTCAGCTGTTAACGTTTGGACTAAATTTAAGTCTCTGCACAAGTTCCTCGTCCCCGCTGCCTGGCGCTGCTCAGTGAATCTGACGCCCAAGATTTTTTTTTTTAACTTAGATTTTTTTTTCAGCCTCCTTGGAAAAGTCAGACTACTGGGATTTTCAGATTATCCATTTTCAGATTATTGGACTTTTACTGCGACATGATCAGCTTCATCATATCCTCATCCATGTGGTGGAATGCCACCCTAGTTTTGGTTAAGAACTTGTAATCTTGCCTCTGTGTTTCTCTGGGGATAAGTTATTTTGAAATTTAACACCTAAATCTTTTTCTCTTATGCTTTCTTAATTTGATCGCTCCCAGTTTTATAATTCTATCGTTCCAGCTGGGTCTCCTGGTTCCTTTGACCCATTCAAGAACTTTACACTTCATCCCCCAAGTAAAGTGCCTGAAAGGAACAGGGCTTCAGAGCTATGGCTAGATAAAGCAGGGCATTAGAATTGTAGATACACACACAGAACAAAGGGGTAAGCAACGTCAAAACAAGACAGCACCTGCAAGGGGTGGCACGGGGAAGTTGCCCCAACCAGCTCAGCACCATGGAGAACGAGCTTGGTGCCCACCTTCACCTTTTCCTCTCCAATGAGCTGCACCATGGCTTTGTCCACCACAGCACCTACAGAAGTGAGGAAATAAGAAATATACAATTTATAATTTCAGCCTAAAGGCTGCCAATACTGAATAAACAATTTATTGTTAATATTATTATCATCATCATTATCATTATGATCATTTTTATTATTATGAAAGAATAAATGTGCAAATAAAGAAAGAAAAGTTAATGAATCAATAACATTTACTTTTGGAAAAGCATTTACCTTCACTAGGGCATTTTGGTCATCCCAGGCTAATGGTAGGCATTTATTATCTGCTTGGTCCAAACAGAAGCTATGAGGCTGAGAAACAGCTAAATATTGAATGAACATGAAGGCAGACAAACAGCATGGGGTGTGGATCAGTGTTCTCTCATACCCTTGCAGTCGCTAGTATTTTTATGCCCTCAAAGATCACTGTTACTGGGTATTTTTGGTTACAAAATGGACCCATTTGTGATGGCTGTCACCCAGCCCTGACGCTTCAGCTGTCAACTGACCCAGGATTAACCTACCGATTGTCACATGTTACCACAGCCTCCAATTTACTTAAATTTGGAGTAGCGTGTGTTGGACACCATGGGCCATGCCGGCCCTGGGACACTAAACATGCATGGAGAGGACTGGCCGTCCTGAGGTGCATGGGTTAAATGTTGAAACACTGGTCTGAATTTCCTCGGATATTTACATGAAAACTATATAACTGTGCGGCTTCCTCCGCAAAGTTTGAAGGTCCACAGGTGGTGCAGAGAAGCTGATGCCTTTGGGCCTTCAATGCATGTCACCATGCTGCCACATACCAAGTCAAGAAGCTGAGGTGCCAGATCATGTGATTTGCAATCTTGTATTTTCTTTGAAAAATAAACATTTAGAGATGCAACATTTAGGAGTATTCCATCTGAGAATCTCTGACAAAAGTAGATGATGGTTATGGCTGTGGCAGGGCTGGGGATGACGATGGCTGCACTCACCTATTCTGTACCAGCCGTCGGTAAGCTCCAACAATGGATGCAAACTCGTGTCTGCAGTGCAGGACTTCACGGCCTCTTTCCTTTCAACCTCAAAGTCCATCTGACAAGAAGCAACACATGTTTATTGTATAAACATATAAATGTGTAGGATAGATACATATGTGGTATAGTTTTTGCAAACACATTCAATTGTGTAACATACATACAGGGCATTTCTCATTTGGCTTGTTCTGAGGGCATGGCAAAAAATTCATGAACTGCAAAACTCAAGGTACTGATAACACTGGATAAGTGACTGATGTTCTCGGTCTTGTAAGGGAGTTGACAATATTTTCCATGCTACCCTTTGCTATCTCAGTACATTCTAATTATAATTAGATTAGATACAAACACATGCACATGAAGAAATTGTTCATTTAACCCCTAAAGGACCGGAGGCGGCTATAGCCGCTTGACTGGGGAAGGGCCGGAGGCGGTTATAACCGATTTCCTATTTTTACGCTAAATTTAGCTTCTTTTTGCCTTTTTTCGTGGTACACTCAATGGCAACAATGCCCGCAAGCCACTCACAGCACTTATCGCTGCCCTTTCAGTCTCTCCCACACTCTTATCATGCAAGGAAGCACTGACAGTGATTTGGACGTGTCCAATTCCCTGACCACTCCCCACCGCCCGGTCACCTCAACGCCATGAGTGACGTGACACTGACACGTTTTTGTTCTTGTTCTTATTATTTATCTTAATTTTGGTCTTGTTCTTGATTATAAATACAGAAAAATAAAATAAAATACTAGATTGTAATAAGTGTGATTTTTTTACCATATCTACTGTACAAACTAGGCTATAATGGCTCTCACACTTCACTGGAGGGCATAAACAAGATGGAAAGGTCTGCTAGCCACACACAAGAGGGGCTGTATAGCGTGGAAAGAGCATATATTAAAGTATATCTTGCGTAAAGAGAGCGCGGGGCACCCGTTTTCTTTACTCCCTAGACATAGCCAGTGAGCCAAATCGATGACATGCCACGCTCACCCCAAAAGTCTCTCCTATTCAACTCGCTGTTTCTCCGTAACCACGGCACGTAGAGACTTATGGATGGTGTCATTAGAAAGAAGAAGACTTGCTGGTTAGTACAAAATCTATCTTATTCACTTGTGCAGCGAAGGTTAAGTGTAGAGAGTGTGTGAATACAGGCAATTTTCGGGGTTTAGCGCGGGAAGGCCGGTACTGAAAATACAGCCACCCCTGGTCCTCTAGGGGTTAAAAAGATTGAGCAAAAAAACATTGGAAGGAGACACATTTTTTACTGAAAGTCTCCCATTTCAATGACCCCATTCCTGGAGCTGAGTCCTCCAGCACATAGGCAATGCCCTAATTCTTTGATGCTTCATCACCATACTCAAACAGGCAGCCTCTTCTCTCCTCTTTGACTTTCAGGGTCTAAAATTTTAAACTTGTAAAAATTCATATTAGATGCAACAAGGTAAGGGCCTGAAAATAATGAACTAGTTTTCACGAATGTTCCGGTGCACTGTTCATGACATTCACCAACACTGATGGTGATGTAAGGGAGTAGTCTGGCTTACAGGAAGCTTTAAGCCCCTCTCTGACAGAGGCATGGATGATCTGAAAACAGTTAAGCTGTGTATGCTTTGATATCAACCCCCCAGAACCAGTATGTTTCAGCAGCATAACAAAATATAGTACAGTAGAATCTCGAATCTCGATCATAATTTGGACCAAAAATACTGATCGAGATTCAAAATATCGAGATGCGAAGTTAACCTCTTATGGGGAAAAATGCAATTGGGACCAAAGCCTTGCCAACTAACCTATAACAATTTTCTTTTATCAGTTTTTTCCCCTTACGATAATCGCGTTTCTCACTTCCGGGTTTTTTCACACCTTGTTGTGGTCCTTGACTTCCATTTTCACTCTTACCCAAACCCTGGGCCTTTCCACTGGCCGCAGGAAACATGGTGAATGGGATCCAGGTAGCCAAGTATGTAATCAACCTTGACCACACGCTGGGTTTGAACAGCTGACGGGTGGCTGATGATGATTATGATGAGTGTCGGTGGCATAGCCTTTGTATTGGCGCCACCTAAACAGTATTTTTATTAGGGCTTGTGTGTGTGTGGCTGTGTTTATTATGGGTTTAGGCTTTTCAATTTGCTAATTCTTATTTTCCACATGTTGTATAAGACTTCGGCACTCCTACGGAATCCGGGTCCCGCCTGGCTCAGCTGTTACCCATAGACCCAAGTTGCCAGTTATGCATTTTCTTCTGCAGTCACGGTGCAGTGTTACCACGCTGGGGGGTGGGGGGTCGTGGGGGGCAAAGCCCCCATTAGAGGTCAGGTTATTTAAAGTTTTGTTAGAGTTTAAATATGCGTCCCTTAGCTATATATAATATGGAGGCGTAATGTCATACAGAAGCCCCCCACCGTTCGCGGCCTCACCGTTCACGGATTTGCTTATTTTATTTATATATTTTTTTACAACGAAGGAGACAGCTCAAGGGCACAAAAAAATGGAAACAATAATAAAAAAAAGCTCGCTACTCGCTGCTCCCAAAAAAAGAATCCAAAGAGGTGGCTGAAAGAAACATCAATTTCGGGAGGAGAGGTGTCCTGATACCCTCCTCTTGAAAGAGTTCAAGTCGTAGGCAGGAGGAAATACAGATGAAGGAAGATTGTTCCAGAGTTTACCAGCGTGAGGGATGAAAGAGTGAAGATGCTGGTTAACTCTTGCATAAGGGGTTTGGACAGTATAGGGATGAGCATGAGTATAAAGTCGTGTGCGGCTGGGCCGCGGGAGGGGGGGAGGCATGCAGTTAGCAAGTTCAGAAGAGCAGTCAGCGTGGAAATATCGATAGAAGATAGAAAAAGAGGCAACATCGCAATGGAATTTAAGAGGTAGAAGACTATCAGTATGAGGAGGAGAGCTGATGAGACGAAGAGCCTTAGACTCCACTCTGTCCAGAAGAGCTGTGTGAGTGGAGCCCCCCCACACATGAGATGCATACTCCATACGAGGGCGGACAAGGCCCCTGTATATGGATAGCAACTGCGCGGGGGAGAAGAACTGGCGGAGGCGATACAGAATGCCCAACCTCGAGGAAGCTGATTTAGCAAGAGAGGAGATGTGAAGTTTCCAGTTAAGATTTTGAGTTAAGGATAGACTGAGGATGTTTAGTGTTGAAGAAGGTGACAGCTGAGTGTTGTTGAAGAATAGGGGATAGGTGTTTGGAAGATTGTGTCGAGTTGATAGGTGGAGAAATTGAGTTTTGAGGTATTGAAGGACACAAGGTTCCTTCTGCCCCAATCGGAAGTGATAGCAAGGTCTGAGGTTAAGCGTTCTGCAGCCTCCAGTCTGGAGTCGTGTACTTCCTGTTGAGAGGGTCTTCTATTGAAAGAAGTTGAATAATGCAGAGTGGAGTCGTCGGCGTACGAGTGGACAGGATAGTTTGTTATGGAAAAAAGATCATTGATGAATAACAGGAAGAGAGTGGGTGATAGGACAGAGCCCTGTGGAACACCACTGTTGATAGGTTTAGGGGAAGAGCAGTGACCGTCTACCACCGCAGAGATAGAACGTCCGGAAAGGAAACTGGAGATAAAGGAACAGAGAGAGGGATAGAATCCGAAAGAGGGCAGTTTAGAAAGCAAAGACTTGTGTCAGACTCTATCGAAGGCTTTCGATATGTCTAGCGCAACAGAGAAAGTTTCACCGAAACGGCTAAGAGAGGATGACCAAGAGTCAGTTAAGAGAGCAAGAAGATCGCCAGCAGAACGCCCCTTGCGGAACCCATACCGGCGATCAGATAGAAGGTTAGAAGTGGAAAGGTGCTTTTGAATCTTCCGGTTAAGGATTGATTCAAAAGCTTTAGATAGACAGGAAAGTAAAGCTATAGGGCGGTAGTTTGAAGGATTGGAATGGTCACCCTTCTTAGGCACAGGCTTGTACGCGGGTAGGGTATTTGCGACACCCCCCGCTCAATGCGGATGAAAACTTGCGTATACGCGGTCTGTAGCGCTCAGCTCGGACGTTTCGCATTTAGTGTTTACCTTCGAAGCTGGAAGAGATGAAGTCAGCTGAAAGAAAAGGTTATATAGTCAATCGGTGTAAAAAAAAAAAAAAGAAAAAGAAAAAAAAAAAAACTTAGGGCAAGTTGGGGTAAAAAGTAACATGGCCTGCCAACCTCTTATTTATTATTTAATTCTTCTAGCTTTTGGTGCGGTAATAGGCCCGTGCACCACCACATGCACCACACCTGCCAGTGTTTACAAACAATGGCGGCCGCTGTGACACCGCGCCGCCCGCCGCTGCACTGCCGGCCTGGCTCCTGCCCGGCGCACACTCGTGTGTCCACACACAACTTTCATTACTCACCAAAGACCTGTAAAAATACTTGTGGTAAATTTCCGCAGCCGCCATCAGTCGCACGTGCGCCCTCCACGTGTTGGTGAAAGGGAGGCGACACCTGTTGGGATGCAGGTGGGTGGGTGGGTGTCTGCCACCCCCCCCCCGTCACCCTTTCCCCCGCCTGGCCACCATCACATGCAGCCTCTCCCCTCACCCTTGCTCTCCTTTCCCCTCGCCGCCACACACACGCTGCACGTTCCGCCGCTCTCCGCCCCGCCCCAGCACGCCACGCTTGACTCATGCTCATCCCTCACCTTCATGACGCCCCTGCCCCTCCCTCAACCCTCTCCCCTCTCATGACAAAGTGTGAGGCTCTGTTACATCCCTGCCTTAGAAATCCATTTTTTTTTATTCGATCCAGATGGTAGAACGAGACCCTATTTTCCCTATTTGATTATAGTCCCGCCGATCGCGGATTCGCGGATCACGGGAATCTCGCGGAACCAAATACCTGTGAACGGTGCGGGGCTTCTGTATTTTGGAGGTGCGGAGTTGATCTCCACAATTACCATTTCGTATCTTATTTCAAGTATGATTTAGAGAGCAATAGAAACTGTGGTAGAGAGTAAGAGAGAGTGTGAGTGTATGACATGGCCCGCTCACTGACAATGTGGAAGGGAGCGCTGCCAGGATGGCTCACTTGCCCAGCGTGGAAACACTACAGCAGAAAATGCATATCTGGCAACTTTGGCCGGCGAGTAGAAGCTGAGCCAGGCGGGACCCGGATTCCGAAGGAGTGCCAAGACTTCTTTCTTTTCTTCCAGCTCTTCTTTTTCAAAAGGTGGGAAAGCAATCGAAAAAATTCAGCGATTGAGATTCGTGTAATTTGATCGAGATTTGTGAATTGTGGGTTCTTGATGGTGCAACGAGATGCGACATATTGAGATGAGATTGATCGAGATTCATGACTTTACTGTATAAGGGAATGCTTTAGTAAAGTGAATAAAAACAAGAGGAATGTAATTCTATGAAAAATCCATTAAATATTTCTACATTATGATCTGACTTGCCTGGATGTCTTGCTGCAAAGTCAAAGTTTGCATTACAAAATGGGCTGCTCCCAGACATTCCAATTATGGCAAGATTGCAGCTACCACTCATGGCACAGAAAAGAACCTTAACCCAGTAGCAGCAGGGATCTTGTTTTTTAATGGTCCCTCCAAGCGAGAAAAATGGGAAAAAATCACCCCTCACACAAACCATTTCATAATTTATATCAAAGCATTTATCAAATTATGTATCATCTATTTTTTGGGGTTTATATCATGGCACAAATTTGGCCCATCGCTGCTACACGGTAAAGCCACAAATTTGGCCCGTTGCTGCTACCGGGTTAAATAAAGTACAAATTGACATGCTCACTGCCGAGACATTTCAGCCTTCACTCCCTACCTTAACCTTTGTCACGCAGAGGACCATCGTCTTCTGTGGCACATCATCTTGCTCTGTGACCTTCCTCAATATGGACCGCTCTGCTCCGTCGATTTCTCGATCGTAACGGTACTTGAGCCGGGCAACAACATTCTTCAGTGTCAAGGCTTGGCCGCTGGTTGACAAAAAGTATTACAAGAGTGAGAATTTCACAGGCTTGATAGTAGTTTAACATAGACAGAGATAGTCACTTTTACTCAAATCTTCATCTATTCTTTCTATCTTCAAAATGGCTCCATCTTATTTCTGTTTGTCACTCACTTCCCCTTTCCTTATTATTGTGTAACCAAATAATCCAGCCACCATGACAACCACTTAATGGCTTTTGCAGACATTCTAATGCTTGAACAGGTGAGGAGTGAGACTGTTGAAGGAGAGGCAAGGCAGAGGGGAAGTACAGTCTAGTCTCCAGCACATGCAAACCACTTGTTTATATGCAATGGTTCAACTTTTCTTGGGCTCTTCATGGCTGTGCACCCTGCTTACACACATTTGTCATACTGATTATCATTATCATTATCATTATTGTTATCATTATTATCATCAGTAGTAGTAGTAGTAGTAATAGCAGCAGTAGTATGCCATGCAGATGATGATGATAATGTATGTACTTTCAATCTGATAAAGAAAAAAGTAGTTTGAGTACAACAATCTACTTTACCAATCAGGCAGTCGTCTTTCCATGGAAGCCAGCTGCCACACAATGAGGTGGTAGTGGTTGGGTACCCAGGAGGGAGGGAGAAGGCCTGGGTGAACACCAGGCATCACCAGGAACCCAAGCTCCACTTCCTCCACCCCAGCACAGCCATCAGTGCCAGGCACCACCACACACCCATCACCACAGTCCACAGTGCCACACCTACAAGGATAGCATTAATCAAATAACAGCAATCATAACCTTAGCCCATCATCAGAAATTTACATAACAGGAATGAGCTACGGTATTTTTCCAACAATAAAGATCTGTTTGTGTGTATGTGTGTACCTACCTTTTTGTATTTACCTATTTGTAGTCTACTGGGCCCTAGCTAAGCTCTAATAGCCCTGTCTCCATATCTACATTTATCCAGCCTTTCCTGTGTGTGTGTAATTGGTCTGCTGCGGGTCTCTCTCAAGACAGCCAGCCGTTCCCCTACGGAAGAGCACAGAGCTCATAGGACCGATCTTGGGTAGGACTGAGACCACTGTGTGTGTGTGTGTGTGTGTGTGTGTGTGTGCCACATGGCAGAGAATTTCATGAATATTAAAATTTCTATGAATTAAGATCAGATAACACTCATTTTGGGTAGTTATATCTGGGGTCTTTAGGCAGGACTTTCAGGAAGCAGGTGTTGAAGTGACCTATGGGCAATGCACTGTTTCATGGACAACAATACCAAGTACTGTGAGACGTCAATTCAACGTGACATAGCTTCAAAAGAATGTGTAGTGTTGAACTGATTTCATGCCAAACAAGAGTGCTATTTCAAGGGAATAAATTTGTTAAGTACCTTGGTCTTGTGTGGACCAAATCTTTGCACAGAAATTGATAGTTAAAAATTGCCTAGGAAAGGGCAGGAAGCTATTTGCTGCTTTCAAGGACAAGGAGAAGGCCTATGACAGGTAGAAAAAAAAATTATTGGATATCTGTGTTGTTGGCAGAAAATTAGAGGATGCTGCAAAGGACTGTGGATGAATCTGACAGGGTGAGCAAGAGGAGAATGTTGAAAGTAAATACATGTGTAAGGTAGGAATAAGGCGACAGTATTCAGAGTCAAGAGACACATTTATAAGCAATCACCTTGAATCCGGCACCTCAAAGCGGTACTGTGCGGCACTGCTGAAAGCAACCCCCAGTGCCTCTGGCCTGCTCTTCCTATTAGTCTGAAACAAACAAGGCAGCACATTTACTGAATGTTATCAGATTCAATCATTATTTCAAAAGGATTTCAACAATTTTTTAAAAACAAATAGTATAATTTATTTTTATTTTTCATGCAAGGCTTCAAGTTTTCAGCTGACAGGGACTCACGGCAAAGATAAACATTGATTACAAATATAGCAAAAGTCTTTTAATCTGAACAACAGCAAGACCGTGGATGTTTGGATTGGCAAAGTTTTTGTATCATTCAGTAACTCACCAAGTCATCACAAATAGGCCAGTGAGGTCTCACCATGCTGCAAGTCCCAGTCTCTGGCTTGTCACTACCAGAATTAACAGTACCTGCCCATCCCTGTAGTCTGATGCAAACATGGAGTCTGTTTGGGTGAGGCCAGCGCCTCTCCCCAGCGCTGACACATCACCCCAACACATAACTCTCTCTAATGTGTCAGCAATTTATTACTAGAAACTGTGTATTTAATATTCTGTTTGCAGTAAACCCTCAGTTATCCGGGTGCACCGTATCCGACCTTGCCGTATCCGGGAGTTTTAAAAAATATTTGATTTTTTCCAAAAATTTTTTTAAAAATTGTCGTGCATTGCCAAAAGTCATTCAAATTGCCTGCACGATGCCTCTAAGCTCTGCCCGGGCACATATTTACGAAAGGTTGTTAGGTTTTTGTCGCGCGGAGGCTAGCCCCACCCCCTGCAGTGACATCACGAGTGATATCTCCTGATTGGCTGCTGCCTCCCTCCTTCCCTTCTCTGCCCCTCTCCCTCTGCCTCGCTCTCTCCCTCCCTCCTCCAGCATATATTGTCATTTGTGTGTTGTGTTTTTAGTGTTACTCAACGAGTAGCTCCTCTTCATCTTTTTCCTTTTCCTATGACCAATCTCTCTCTCTCTCTTAGATGCCGAGAAAGAGAGAGAGAAAGAGAGAGAGAGAGAATATGAGTTATGGTTGGTTGTAGCTTTGTCAGCGGCCAGTGACTTTGACAATCTCTCTCTCTCTCTCTCTCTCTCTCTCTCTCTCTCTCTCTCTCTCTCTCTCTGTTTTATTGCCTTTGTGTTTGTTTCTGGGTGTATATGTGTGTGTCTGTCTGTGAAACGAGACAGAGAGAGAGGTAGAAAGAGGAAGAGACAGAGGCAGAGAGAGAGGCAGAGACCTGCCTGCCTGCTGTTATGGTCCTCCATGCCATTTATTTATCATTTATATATATATATATATATATATATATATATATATATATATATATATATATATATATATATATATATATATATATATATATATATATATATATATATATATATATATATATATATATATATATATATATATATATATATATATATATATATATATATATATATATATATATATATATATATATATATGTGTGTGTGTGTGTGCGCGTGTGTGTAGTGTATATGTATAGAAATATATGTTTATTTATCATTTTTATTAAATGCAGTAGGTGAAAGTTGGGTTTTCGGGTCCGTAGACTGAACATTCACCGTATCCGGGTTTTCCCATATCCGGGTGCCCCCGTGGCTCTATTAACCCGGATACCAGAGGGTTTACTGTATATCAAACAAGGATACATAGTGCCATGAACGCATTGTGTATTAGGATAAAAGCAATGAATTGTATAAATTCCATAACACACGAAAACCCCAGACGTTGACGTTAACGTGTGAGGGGAAGCAGAAGTAAACACTGACAACTGCAGCAATGTCTGCTGACCTCTGTGCGATCTGCTTTAGAGCCCCAAACACCTTTGCAATGATTTAAATGAGTGTGCAGAAACACTTCCATTGTTTTCTATTGATAACTATTGCAATAATTTTATGACCAAGAGGGGTGGAAAGGCCTCACTTACAGTACTGTGTATGTGCAGTGAATGAGGTTTCACAGTCACCAATGCAGATTTCATCACTACAGCCAACAGTGACAAAGCAACACATTTGTGGAAGCCCAATTTTTTCTTTTTTTTACATCCCTGCCTACTGCACTGGTAGGCTTTCTTCATGCTCCAGATGGTCGGCCCAAGCCCGTCGTGGCACAGGCAATTTTTTATAGTGGTGCCAGTTATGCTCGGCTCATGCTGCCCCCCGGAAATCATTCTTGATTCACTGGACGGTTTCTTCTAGAGTCCGGGTTGATGGTTGGTCTTCTGGACAGCATGTGGGTAGTCTTAGGCCACTCGGCAGTGACTGAAAAATCCCAGGTGGTAGTGTGGGGAACTGCAATGTCAAAAGATACGTCTGCTTACCTTCAGGCTGCCAAGTGACTGCAGCTTTATCCTCTCCTCTTTCCTCTCCTTCCTCAGCTTGTATAAGAACCCCGGGATAGGTTGAATTGCTTGTCTCTCCTTGCTCTGCACAAGTTTCTCCTGCTGTTTCTGGGCGAAATTCCTTGAAGTCTCTGCTTCATCGCAGGCTGCTGAGGACATAAAAATCAAGTATAATGTGCAACATCAGTGGAATTCAACACTTTCTATAATGATGTCAATGAACTCAAAATTTTATTGTTTGTTTCGGCCAATCACACCTAAGTTTAGTAATATTAGAATCTTTAAACAACCAGTTCAGTGTGATACAAGTTGCTGCAACAGCATATAATACAAAGAGCTTAAGATTATTCTTATTTATTCACTTTTTAACACACTTTAATAGATAAGTGATGTAAAAACTACCAGGGTAATTCTGACCTCCTATGAATCAACTTTTCCTTGGTAATATTTACTTTTCATCTCAGGCTGTCTGGACTAATGCCCTTCTAGCCCTTGCATTCTGTGGCCATGTCAAGTCAGTGATGTTTTGCCAACATTTCCAGTCACTTTTCCTACATTCTCTTCTAAATTATTACTGTGACTCAGAATTTTTCAGTGGCCCATTATTTTTTAACCATATCTTTTGCCACATAAAAACTCATAAGTAAATATTTCCCAAAGATTCATATTTACAAATACTGCTCCAAATGGATAGTCATGGTAGATGGGTAACAGGTAATTTTGCAAGTACTTTTGGATCACTCAGTGCTTTGCAGAATATCATCAGCACTGGTATAAGCACAGGGGGCTACAACCGCACTTCTAATTAGTATGTTGTTACTTTAACCCTCCATCATTTGCTGCAGCAGGTTGGCGCACTCACCTTTTACTTTAGCTGAAACTTAAATAATCCTGACGCCAAACACCTGAGTGATAAGAGGAACAACCAGAGCCATAGAATAGGAAGATTTGAACAACTTGATCACAGGCGCCATGTTGTTACCAAAAGAGGATCACAGGCGCCATGTTGTTACCAAAAGAGGATCACAGGCGCCATGTTGTTACCAAAAGAGGATCACAGGCGCCATGTTGTTACCAAAAAGATCACAAAGGTGCCATGTTTACTAAAGAAAGGCGCCATGTTGTTACCAAAAGAGGATCACAGGTGCCATGTTGTTACCAAAAGAGGATCACAGGTGCCATGTTGTTACCAAAAGAGGATCACAGGTGCCATGTTGTTACCAAAAGAGGATCACAGGTGCCATGTTGTTACCAAAAGAGGATCACAGGTGCCATGTTGTTACCAAAAGAGGATCACAGGTGCCATGTTGTTACCAAAAGAGGATCACAGGCGCCATGTTGTTACCAAGAGGATCACAGGTGCCATGTTGTTACCAGAAGAGGATCACAGGTGCCATGTTGTTACCAAAAGAGGATCACAGGTGCCATGTTGTTACCAAAAGAGGATCACAGGTGCCATGTTGTTACCAAAAGAGGATCACAGGTGCCATGTTGTTACCAAAAGAGGATCACAGGTGCCATGTTGTTACCAAAAGAGGATCACAGGTGCCATGTTGTTACCAAAAGAGGATCACAGGTGCCATGTTGTTACCAAAAGAGGATCACAGGTGCCATGTTGTTACCAAAAGAGGATCACAGGTGCCATGTTGTTACCAAAAGAGGATCACAGGTGCCATGTTGTTACCAAAAGAGGATCACAGGTGCCATGTTGTTACCAAAAGAGGATCACAGGTGCCATGTTGTTACCAAAAGAGGATCACAGGTGCCATGTTGTTACCAAAAGAGGATCACAGGTGCCATGTTGTTACCAAAAGAGGATCACAGGTGCCATGTTGTTACCAAAAGAGGATCACAGGTGCCATGTTGTTACCAAAAGAGGATCACAGGTGCCATGTTGTTACCAAAAGGGCCGCACAAAATTCAAATTGATGCTGATACAATAGTGCTTTTTGTGCTCCAGGTATTGTCAGGATCTTTAAGTACCAGAGCACAAAAAGCACCATCGTTTCAGCAGGAATTTGAATTTTGAGCGGCTCTTTTGGTAACAACGTGGCAGCTGTGATGAAGGTGGCCAAACTCTCTTATTCTATGGCTCTGGAAAAACTGTCTGTCTGGCAACTGCCACACAATGCAGTCTTGCCAGCAACTAACTCAGTCACCAGTGATCTATAGGGGTGTCAGGTCAGGTCTCTTTAAGAACCTTTTTCCCAGATTGTAAGGAAACTTTTCAATTTTGATATTTCATTGAAGTGGCAATGAGCCAACCCATTCTTTCTCAAGCTACTAAAACCCATACTCATACATTTTGTAAGTTTGGTTAGATCAGAAGATATACTGCCAGACGTGTGCCCCAACCAACCATGGAGAGCTGGTTGAAGGCCTCGAGGCTCACCCTGTGCTGCACCAACACATGAAAAGAAATCTTGAAGGCCCGTTAGAATGACAGAGACTCATGTTGTGATCCTCAGGCAACAGTTGATGGAAAACTTACTGCATCAACCTGAAATTGTCTTCCACACATTCATGCGTGTTCCAGCTAACGCAACCTGCATAACTTAATGACAGAGGGTGTACACTTTGCTAAGGCACGATGGGATGCTTCAATAAAATCATTGATTAATTGAGTAAATTATTGCATACTATCTGAATTGCTGCATTCCAAGCCATAAGTTTTATTTCATTTAATTTTTATATAAAATACTTTGGGGGACTCACCTTTCATACCTTCATGCTGACTGATGATCACATTTCTCCGCGTCTTTTTGCTGACTGAGTCTTCTTCATCTTGACCGCGTCCCCGAGACCTTTTCCTCTGGCTGATGGAGCCTTTTGCAACCTCCTCAGGGTCCAAAAGTTGGTCCTTCAGAAAAGCCTCAGTGACGTCTGAGATATCTAGTATTTCATGGCTGTTGACTAAGTCATCCTGTAATTCTTGGCAAGCAGTGACGTAAGATCTCCTTTTGACATTTTTTCCTTTACTTCTTTTCTGAGAGCCTAGGATAGGTGACCCATGTACAGCATCATGACTCTCACTGACAGTGCCTCCATTGTGATCACTCACAGCCATGAAAGATTCAACTGTTGTAACTTGCTTATCATCAGTGCTGCTGTAACTTTTCTCTATCTCATATGAAGGTTTGGCAACTTTCTCAGGAGTGCCTTCATTGCTGGCACACTCCTGCAGCAGCTGTTTAGCTGCTTGCAAAGATTCACTGGTGACTTTAATTTGCTTTTTATTGCCGGTCAGAAAACCACAAAATTCAGTCTCAACCTCTTGAAAATCATTTCCTTTATGCATGCTTTCATAACTGTTACAAGGTTTTGCCAGATGACCAACTTTCATTTTCTGACTCACTCCTTCCAATAATTTTCCCTCTATTGTGTTAAGATGAGCATTAAGTTCAATGCTCTGGTTCACATCTGCTTTCACTCCTTCCTTACCCAGTGGCCTGTCCAAAGTACTATTGTTTTCCGGATTAGACAGGTGGCATGCAGAATCCTGTTTTATAACACTATTAAGAGGATTAATTTGCAATGACTGGCCACTAGTTTTAGGTCCACTTTCAACATTCTCAGACACTTTCATAAGTGATTCTTCTACAGTGTCTCCCTTCTCATTATGAGTATAAAAATTTTCATAACTTTTACAATTGTTTCTGTTTTGGGTAACTAATGTTGGAGACTGGTATCCACTTCCAGACTGCAAAGGTTTATCATCTTCAAACAGTCTTCTTGCTTTGATTGCAAAGTTTTCACTTCTGATGTTTACATCACTTGCAATTGAAGAGCCAATGCCAGCTGCCATGGGCATGCCTGCAGGCCTGGAGAACAGCCTTCTGCTATCTTCAATACACCTTTCACTGGATTCTGTAAAGGTGTTTGAAAAATTTCCCCTGCCCTGCAGTTCTGGAACTTTCTTGTCAGAAGCTTTTTCAGATAATGAATTTCGATCTTTAGGGCTTGTTTGAACACTATTCGAAATGGTTGCTGATTTCATGCCCTCAAGAGATTGCCCATCAGATTTACTTGTCACCCTCTTACACAATACCTTTCCATAATGTTCAGGCTTACTGGGTATCCTTGGCTTCTTTTTAGGTCCTTCATGATCAGGTGATGCTACCTCACAACTGATTGCCTCCTTCCATAATGAGTAAGCTTGTGTGATGGAGGACTCTTTCACTGCTATTTTGTTTCCTTTTGCTGTGCTGAACCCCTCATTCACTGGCACAAAGTGTTTACCATCACTGGCTGTACTCAGGTGTGTTGGAGCTCCTTCAGTGCCAGGTATTGTTGCTTCACAGCTAGCAGCCTCTGCCCATAATGACTGAGCTTGTGTGACGGAGGTTTGATCAACTGAAATTTTCTTTCCTCTTGCCGTGTGGAACCCCACTTCCATGTTTAATGCACCATTGGTTTTGTTATTGGTCTCACTCAGCTCACTTCTCTCACTGCCATCAAGTCTGTCTCCTTTTCTCAGCTCTGTGGGAGTGGCTGAGTTTTTCAACCTTCCACTCTGTTCATTTCCTAAGACATTATGCTCACACTGCATGTTGGCTTCCTTATTCAAACTAAGCTCCATATTTGCATCCACCTCTTCCCAAAGCAACTGTGCTCTCCATGCTGCCTCTTTGCTGATCGTTACCTTTGATCCAGCAGCTGTGCAAAAGCCGTGAAATGTATTGGCTTTTGATTGTGCTGACTTACTAATAGTTTGAGTATCTTCTGGTGGCTTGACTTCTTCACTGAACATGGTACTTTCTGCACAGTGCAACTTTACTGCCTCTATGGTCTCCTTCCCTTCCCTTTCTGCCTCTGAAGCTGTGTCATCAGATGTGCTCTAAGCTTTGAGCAGACTGACTGAGTAACGCTACCATCCACGGTATGTCTCCTAGAGCTCTCGCATACATCTGTGAATGCTGTATCCTTAGTTTGTGGATGTTTTATGTTTGTTACTTTAATAACTTGTGAATTTGCAACTTCCAGTACATTTAATTTGTTGCCTATGTGGGGCGTGACAAACACTTCTGCTACTACTCCTGCACTACTTGCTGCTGACAGATCGGAGGCCAAGCTTAAAGATCCAGTTTTTGATGCAGAACACTGATTAGAGTTTGATGTTTTATGCATACCACTTAAATGCCTTGCTTCTCCTTTCTCTCCTGGTGGAACCTGATGAGGTGAGAGGCTTCCATCTTCATTCAACTCTTCTTCCAAGAATTTTCTAGCCTCCAGGAGAGCCTTTTCACTAATTTTGACTTGTTTTCCACTGCCAGTTATGAATCCCTTAAAACCTGAACTTTTATCTGAGTGGCATTCACTGAACAGATCTCCACTGACTTTCTCTTTAGGTGCAGCATCTAAGGACTGATTGCTTCCCTCCTTTGCCTTTATGTTTTCATGATCGCCTCCAACACCCTCCTCTCTTACTGGAATAGAAATATCAAAATCACTATCAGAAAAGTCAATGTCACTGAAAGTATCACTGATCACCTGGTTGTTCGGTGCACCAGAGACCTCCTCCTCCCCTTCTCCCTCAGTTCCTTGGGTGGCCGGATTCCCTACTGCACCAATCTGAGGGACATGAGGCTGTAGGAGGTCTGTGTTGCACTCCGCCTCTTGGTTCTTTATTACAAGTGAGTGAGCAACATTGGCCAAATCAGAACTGCTTGCCATGAAACTAATTTCCGTATTTTTGGAGGTACAGTTGTATTTGTCATCCATATTTTCTGTTAATGTGCTACCACTGGCGCTGATCTTCCCCGTGACCTCCATGATGCTTCCCTTGGCATTAGGAGCCACTGGGACTACTTGAAGGGCATGATCACTGCCTTCATTTCCCTTCTTAGTGATGGGTGCTTGTTCACTTCCCAAATATGTTTCCTCTTCTCCATACTCAACAGCCCCTAATGGTTCAACTGAAGACCTTAAGCTTGCCTCAGAAGTGTCAATTTGACCTAAACTGGCAAGAGGAAGGAATTTCTTCTGCTTGTGTGCTATCACATCAAGTTGCTCCTTTGGTTTGAATGGTGTGTTTGGACTACTGCACATGACTCTTTTACTGCCGGGCTCTGCTGTTTCAGTTCCCTTTTCATCCCCACATCTATTGGCTGGGGTACCACAAGATGTTTCTGGACCAAGTGGCACGGATGCCTCATTTTGTCGTGTTTCATCTGATCTGTTAGTTGGAGAGCTGCAGGTGGCCCCTTTCCTGCCTGGTGATGCTGGCTTACTTCCTCCCTTTCCCTTTCTTCCAGTTTTTGTGTGTGAAACATTCAACTCTACATGGGGCTTACTCAGGTCAACTGGATACACAAATCTCCTTGAGATTCTCTTGTTCTTATACAGAGATAATGTGTCTGTACTTTTTCTCTTCTGTTGTTCTGAGATTTGTGCTGAAAAAATATCCTTTCTACTGTCACGGGTAATCATTACATGGTCTTCCTTGTCTTTGTTGGTATTTTCTAGCGAATTTCCCGTCTCTGTCTTAGCAACCAATGCAGCAACATGCTTTCCAGAAGAAGAGGTAAGGTTTGTATTAGGCTTTGAGGTTAAACCTTTGACTGCCTCACAATCTGTTGTTTCAGGTGGATGTTCTTTGCTACAGTATTCTGACTTACAGTTAATGTCCTCTGCAATATTATTTTTAGCTTTACAAGAAGATTCTCTTTTGTACTTGTTATACTCAGTGCCCTCGCCTGTATCTTGGTGTAGATTCTTGTTGGAAGAGGCACCTGAAACCATCCCACTGTGGCTGCTCAGCATGCCCCCAGGGATAGCTTTCTGTTTGGTTTTCTCATTGCCTTCCTCAACAAGACTGTTGTCATCAATATTTTTCTCTAGTTTCTGGTTTGATTTTCCTGAAGTCAGTTTACTGTTACTTATCTTTTTTTTCCTTTTCTTCTTTACTTTGCTTACTGGTGAACATATGATATCAAATGGATCTTCTGCTGATCCATATGAATATTCATCAACATCTGATGTGTCATTTGCAAGACCATCACTATAAATTACTTTTTCATTCAACTTGTCCATCTCTTTTGTATCTGGAAGTGGATCAGTTTCCTGAACTCTCTCGTTTTTCTTAATCCCTCGGGCATGTGGGATGGGCTCTACGAAGCCTGGTGACTCTGGCGATTGAGCAGCAAGTATTAAGTGCCTTGCTCTCACAGGTCGAGGCTGAGCTGGTGTGCTGGTTTGGTCTGGCCTAACCCCAGCACAACTGTTTACGTGTCGATCAGGTGAGTGTGCACCACTTTCAGTTACTGTTTTCATTTCCAGATTATCCTTTAGGGTGACCTCTACATTTCTTTCAAGAGCAACATTCTCTTCAATACTGAAATTTACTCTGAATCCCTGCGTTCCAGCTTCCAGCCAGCCTGGATTGGCGTCTTCACCACAGCTGGGCCTCCGTGCCTGCACAGAGCACACAGGTCTGCAGCTGAACCTTGGCACGGGAGAGAAGCACCTGATGATGCCAAGGCCGGGACTCAGCTCTCCACTGGATGAGGAACCGGCGGCTCCAGACGCCTGTGGGCTGAACAGTGAACGAGCTAACACCTTGGGGAAAAAAAAAAAATTCTTAGCATGAGAATTTTCACCATTGCTACAAAACATTGTAAAACACACACACACACACACACACACACACACACACGAAAAATAGGTAAATAAATAAATAAACAAATAAAATAAAATAAATAACAAAATAAAAATTCCTGCTTCCCTTTGACTTCATTTTCCTGATGAAGTTGAGAAGATCCATTATCAGGAACCTTTAACAAAAGTAACACTCGTTTAAGCAGAAAATACAGGCATGTACATTCAGTATATGACAAAGATTCAGTAATTCATCACTTACATTTGCTTGGTCAATGGCTAGGAGAAATGGACATTGATAACTGATTGCGCAGTGGCAGTATCGTAACCAATGAGGTTTATCCGAGGTGCGTTTTGCTGCCTATGCGTACAGCTCCCTTGTTTAGGGTATTGGGAAAGGAGCAATACGGCTACCCTCTGACTAGGAAGGTAGCCTACCCCATCCTCACCTTTACGTGGTGCGCACCGTTACTATACCCTGCGGGGTAGAACCAACGTGGAGGGGGGCAGTGACCATCAGCTGCTTTGTTTTAATCCTTTTAGCCTGGACAAGGAGCAAGTCTCCATAACACTACATTGGACTGGCCACCCATTGGTGGCCTCTAATACTTTTATTGAGTCTTTAGAGGCAGGAGCGATGGCCAGAGGGCGGCAGAAGAGAAATGAATGCATGAGACTGGTGTCTATTAATGTGAATGGTTTATGTGGTGAGGAAAAGAGGAGGGTGATTGAAAATTTTGTAAATGGTAGAGTGGATGTGTTGGGAGTGAGTGAAACACATATTCGAGGAACTGGTGAGTGATGGTAGAGAGGGTATGTGGGAGGGTGTGCCTGGGGGGGTTGTATGGACGGGGATAGATGAGAAGTATAGAGGCAGGAGTAAGGAAGGATGTGCTATTGCTGAAAGAGTGTGGAATGGTGTGACTGATTATGGTTGGAAGGGATCAAGAATTGTGTGGGTGAAAGGAAAAGTAGGTTTAGTAAAGCATGCATGGGTGTGTATTTATGCACCAGTAAATGTGAAAAGTAAAAAAAAGGACAGAGAAAGGGAAGCATTTTGGGAGGAAGTGAAGCATGTTTGAAGAGTTTTGAGAAAGAAAGGAAACTTATTATGATGGGAGATATGAATGGTAAAGTGGGTGATGAATGTGTGAAGGATGTGGTGGGAAAATGGGGGATACCTGGGAAGAATGAAAATGGAGAGTGCCTGGTGGATGTCTGTGCTGAGGGGGGAATGTTCCTGGCGAACACCTTCTTTCAGCACAAGAATATCCACCGATACACATGGAGGAGGGGAGAAGATAATGAGCAAAAAGGATTGATTGATTATGTGGCAGTAGATGAAAGGCTTAGAAAAGAAATTTGTGACACGAAGGTAGTAAGAGGAATGTTCGATGGATCTGACCATCTTGCAGTGCTGGCAAAGTTAAAGCTGAAAGAAAAGTGGGTGTTTGAAAAGAAAGGTGAAGTAAAAAAGGAAATAATGAAGATAGAAAAGTTACAGGAAAAAGAAATAAAAGATGAGTATAACTGTGAAATGGCAGAGGCCTTAAGTGAAAAATGGGAAAGTGTAAAAGATTATACAAATATTGAAAAAGGTTTTGGAACATTTAAAGAAATAATGGTAACTACAACAAAAAAAGTGTTAGGGATGAAAGTGGTGAGAGATGGAAAAAGGAAAGGAAATTCATGGTGGACAGAACAGATAAGGAGGATAGCAAAAGAGAAAAGGGAACTTTTTAAGAAAACTCAAGAAAGAAATGTGACTGAGCAAGTAAAAAGGGAAAGGAAAAAGAAATAGAAAGAATGCAAAATGAAATTAAAACAAGCAATAAAAGAAAGTAAGAAGAGAGTTGATGAAGACTTTGGAAAAAGACTAAGTGAAAAATATAAAGGGAACAGGAAATCACATTGGAAAGAAGTAAAAAACAAAAGAAATGCAGAAAATATCTCCTCAAGTAAAATAAATGAAGTTATGGATGAGAATGGAAAGATGTTGAAAGACGGGGAAGCTGTGAAAGAGAGATGGAGAGAATATTTCAAAAACTTAGTGAATTTTGAGGATGGACGTCCAGCAGCTGTAACAGCAGCAGTTTTGGGTAGAGGAGGAGTATATAAAGAAAGAAGTATAACATATGAAGAAGTAAATCAGGCAATAAAAAGATTAAAAAATGGAAAGGCAGCAGGAATTGATAGAATCACAGCAGAAATGTTGAAGTGTAGAGATGTAGTTGTTAAATGGATGGTCAAGATATGTGAAGTAGCATGGGAGGGGGGTAGGTGCCAGCAGACTGGACGAAAGCTATCGTTGTCCCAGTTTACAAGGGGAAGGACAAGAGAGGGGAATGTGGGAGCTATAGAGGTATAAGTCTCCTGAGTATACCCGGAAAGGTATATGGAAAAGTCATAATAGAGAGGGTACAAAGACTTACAGAAGAGAGAATCAGTGAAGAACAAGGAGGCTTCAGGAAGGGAAGGGGATGTGTGGATCAGATATTTGCCTTCAGGATGGTAGTAGAAAAAATAATAGCAAAAGGAAAGAAACTATACGCTGCCTTCATGGATTTGGAAAAAGCTTACGACAGAGTTGATTGGATTGCATTGTGGGATGTTTTAAAGATTTATGGTGTGGGAGGAAAACTGCTTAGTGCAATAAAGTCTTTCTATGAGGATGCATCTGCATGTGTCAAAATTACTGGAGAAATAAGTGAACATTTTGAGATAAAAGTGGGCTGAAGACAAGGGTGCGTCATGTCACCATGGTTGTTCAATATCTATATGGATGGTGTTATTAGAGAAATGAAGGGCAAAGTTGGAGTAAGACTGTTCGATAAGGGAAGGAAGTGGGTACTGAATTCAATACTGTTTGCTGATGACACGGTGCTCGGTGCAGAAAATGAAAGTGACCGACAAAATTTGGTCAGTGTTTTTGATAGTGTTTGTAATAGGAGAAAGCTGAAAGTAAATGTCAACAAAAGTAAAGTGATGGTTTGTGAGTGAAGTAGAAGTGAGGTTGTAGATTTTGTATGCCCATATAGAGTGGGAATTGAATGCGAAAATGAATGCAAAATAATTCTGAATGGTGAAGAAATGGAGGAGGTCAATGAGTTTAAGTACCTTGGTTCAGTTATGTGTAATCATGGTGGTATTGAGGGAGAGATAAGAGAAAGGGCATTGCAAGGAAGAAGGGTGGTAGGGTCTTTGGGACGAATCATCAATGGCAGAAGTGTGAGCATGGAGGTAAAGAGGGATTTGAGAAATACAATAATAGTACCAACCCTCACATATGCAAGTGAAACGTGGGCCTGGAATGAAAGTCAGAGGTCTAGAGTGCAGGCAGCGGAAATGAGTTATTTGAGGAGTGCTTGTGGTGTGAGTAGAATGGATGGAATGAGTAATGAAAGTGTGTACGAGCGTTTTGGAATGTGTCACAGGGGTGAAGGGAAGAAGTGTGGAGTGGTGGAAGAAGTGAAGCGACAGACTTTAAAGTGGTTTGGCCACACGGAGCGAATGGAGGAGAGTAAGATGACCAGGAGGGTGTATATGAGTGAGATAGAGGAAGGGAATGTTAGAGGATGACCTCCAGTGAAATGGAGGGATAGGTGCAAGAGTTTGTTAGAGAGAGGGGGGAAAGATCTTTGAGAAACTCTGAGCAGGCAAGGAGGGAGTGTCTGGATAAAGTTGGAAGCTCTTCTGCTGTGGTCATCCCCTGGTGGGAGCTCCTAGGAGCAGGCGTCGATGAAACGATGATGATGATGATCAGTGATTAGATAGAGAAACTCCTGGTGCATGAAACATATGATGAGTACACATAAAATTGGCCGTGACAGTAGTTACTAACTTGCAACGCAGCTTACATTTTCACGTAGCCCCTGCCTAGGATGGAGGGTCTGGCGCTCAAGAGTGGAGGGGGAGGTGCCATCCAAGACTTGGCCAAGGGAATTGGAGGTGGGTGTGGCCAGGGCGCTGCTCCATGACACCTCCGATCCATCCAAGTTGCCAGCCAGGCTTTCCATTATGGTGTCCCTTGGACTTTCCCCCCTGTGAACAGGAAAAAGTACAGATAGAGATGTATGCATACCACCACAAACCATATCATACCATACCTTACCAATTCACACACATATCCTTGGATGATGTAAAAATGCCTGAAGTCTGAAAGAGGGCAAACATAATACCTATTCACAAACATAGTGACAGAGAAGACCCACTTTACTAGCCTTTACCACAACAAATGTGATAGGTAAACTCACAACAGATGTGATAGGTAAACTATGTGAAAAGATTATAATGTATGGTTGGGCTTCATAACAGGAAGAAAATGTTGTGATAACAGAACAACAGTTTGGATTCAGAGACATTATGTCTTACAATTTCATCATCATCATCATCATCTTCAGCCACACTAGTCCACTGCAGGAGAAAGACCTTTCTCAACATTCTCCACTATCTCTATCTGATCTTAATGTACCCCATTCTGCTCAAGCAAATGATCTTTCATCTCTCCCCTACCCCCTCTTTTATTTTTAGGTGCTGCCTATAGTGTCACTAGCCTCTCAAGGGTCCTTTTAGGTGACCCCAGTCCATTAGTAGTGCAGACAAATTTTATTTCTAGTTTATAATGCTAGGCTCATACTGCCCCCCGGTGCTCCACTTGCACGATGTCGCTGAAGTTTGGGTTGATTAAAGATCTGGGCAGCATGTGGGTAATCTTTGGACACTAGGCAAGGACTGAAAATTGTCAGAGTCCTTTGGTGGGACTTGAACCAAGGTCCTCAGCTCACCACGCTTGCATGCTCACCATTTCCTCACTGCCTCCTCTGTCTGCCCTAACTTCTATCATTTCTTCATGCATAGTTTTTCTTATTCTAGTCAAAAATACTTGCCTGCTCTTCTAGACAGATGAACTGACACGAAGCTGATATCTGAACATTAACCCCTTCAGTACCAATGGCGTACCATAGTGCTTCCTATAAAATTTCGGCTAAGGAATCGATGAAGTACATGTGTACGTCATCGCTCATTGACGATACACAGGACTTCATTTTTTTTTGGTTTGTATGTTTTTATGACGTAGAGACAAATTGACTAGTTGGCACCTTGTGTTTCAAGGACGTTGGGGATGCTGGGCTTGGGGGTGGTGACAGGGGAGTGTGTGATTGACACGTGTCGCGTCATGATGTCTTTTCAACATCCGATAGTGATTCTGAGCGCGATATGACTCTTGAAGGTGACTTACAAGGGTCTGATGATAGTGAAACTCAATCAGAAGGCTTCATAAGTGACTCAGATGAAGACTATTTGCCAGAGAATGACAGTGAGGCGAGTAGTGACGAGGAAAATGAGTGATGTGAATGGTGACGATGAAGAAACACCACACAGCCCCACACTCCACACACCCCTGCTCCTTCACACTCGTGGCTCATCCCTTTGCTGATCATCGTCCTGCCACTGTTCCTGCCCTAATTGAGGATTTTTCTGGTGTTCCTCCTGATGTACCAAGGAATGACATGAGTGCTTTGGACTCTTGATTAAAATAGTATACATCTCGTGAACAAAATCTATCAGAACACGAGAAAAAAATACATAAATGATAAAATATGGGTGTAAGGATATATATAAACTACCCCCACGAAATTAGAAGCGCGCAAAAAACTCGGGGCGGGAGGGGTGGGTGGGATGTGTGGGGATCACGGAGTCAGTAACGAAGGGGTTAAAATGGAAAGTCATGTACATTATTCAAGTATTCCAGTCTGGATGAACCATCAAGTTTTACGTTTTGTTTCCTGGTCAAAATACACTCACCGCTTTGCAGGAGAGAATGTTTCATCACACAAGGGCAGTGTTGGGCTGTACAAAGCTGTCTCTTCCAAAGAAGTGTTGTTATCTGTGACAAAACAATAAATAAGTCAAAACAGTATCATTATCACTATCAGCTCCCCCTGCTTACTTGACAGAGAGAGAGAGAGAGAGAGAGAGAGAGAGAGAGAGATTTACATAGAAAATCAGACCACACAGACCCCATGGTCCAGACTAGGTGGTCTGTCCTTAAACCTAAGTGAATTACACTAATCAGATGGCTCCAAAACGTTGCTTTTCTACTCTAGTTAATATTAAGTTCAAGGAAGTGTCGGTCGAGCTTGTTTTTAAAGGAGTCAATCGTGTTACACTGGACCACTGATGGTGGGACCTTATTCCATTCTCGCACTACACTGTTGGTGAAGAAAAATTTGGTGCAGTCTGAATTTACTTGTCTACATTTGAGTTTTGTGCCATTGTTCCTTGTTCGCAAAGTGTCATCGATCATAAACAATTTTGTTCTGTCTACATTCGTGAAACCATTAAGTATTTTAAAACATTCGATCAGTTTTCCTCGGAGGCGACGTTTCTCAAGAGAGAACATGTTAAGGGTAGAAAGCCTTTCTTCGTAGGATTTGTTGCGCAAGGAAGGGATAATTTTTGTTGCCCGACGCTGAACACCTTCTAATTTAGCAATGTCCTTTGCATGGTGAGGAGACCAAAACTGTACCGCATATTCCAAGTGGGGTCTGACTAAACTATTGTAGAGCGGAAGTATTACATCTTTATTCTTGAATAAAAAGGTTTTTTTAATGAAGCCCAACATTCTGTTAGCTTTATTTGCTGCATCGATGCATTGATGTGAGAATTTGAGGTTTGACGCGATTTTGACCCCCAGGTCCTCAACGTATTGAACGCTTCTGAGTTTAACGCCGCGCATTTCGTATTCAAACTTCTTATTTCTTGTTCAAACTTGAAGGACCTGGCACTTGTCTACGTTAAAGGGCATCTCCCATCTATCCGACCAAGATGAAATTTTGTGCAAATCCTCTTGGAGGCTTTGCCTGTCTTCGTCAGTGAGAACTGAGTTACCAATCTTTGTGTCGTCTGCAAATTTACTAATGCGATTATTGAGTCCAACATCCACGTCGTTGTTGTAAATAATGAAGAGCACTGGGCCAAGAACCGAGCCCTGAGGGACGCCACTAGTAACCGGCGCCCACTCTGAGTTAATCCGTCAATCACAACTCTTTGTTGTCTGTTGCTCAACCAATTCGCGATCCATTGGTTTCCTTGACCGTGAATACCTATTTGCTTTAATTTATAAAGTAATTTATGATGTGGGACTTTATGAAATGCTTTCCGGAAATCAAGATAGACTACGTCCAATGATTTGGTTACGTCATAAACTGAGAAGAGGTCGTTATAAAAGGTCAATAGGTTTGATAGGCAGGATCTTTTGTTACAGAAGCCATGTTGTGAATCCCCAATTAATGAGTGGCTTTCGAGGTAACTCACAATTTTGTCTCTATGCTCTCAAGTAGCTTACCTACAATTGAAGTTAGACTAATGGGTCAGTAGTTACCTGGTATTTTTTTGTCTCCTTTCTTAAAAATCGGTGTCATGTTAGCCTTTTTCCAATCCGAAGGGACGATGCCTTGTCGCAAGAACATATTGAATACGGTTGTGAGGGAGGAGAGTATTTCGCTCTTTGTCTCTTTAAGCAGTATAGGATATACTCTATCGGGTCCAGGACTTTTATTTGTTTTAAGTGAATGGAGGGCTTTAAGGACTTCATCGGTTGTTAATTCAAAATTAGTCAATGCATGCTCGAGACTTACATTAGTACTGGTGTTGGTGGTAGCGAGAGGAAGACTGTTAGTATTAAACACCGAGGAAAAGTAATTGTTTAAGAGGTTTGCAATGTGTTGGCTGTCAGTCACTAGTGCACCGTCGCTGTTTGTTAAAGGTCAAATTCCACTTCTGATCGCCTTTCTGTTGTTTATGTAACTGAAGAAAGATTTCGGATTATTTTTACAGTTGGCTGCAATATTTTCTTCGTATTTACGCTTTGCCTGACATATTAATCTTTTTACTCATTGCCTGGCATCATGATAAAGACTAATGTTTTCGGGCGTGCTTTGTTCTTTCTTTAATTAGCCTGTAAAACAATTTTCTCTCCTTGACTGAGTGTTTAATTTCCCTATTAAACCAAAGTGGGCTTTTATTAGTGTTACTTCGCTTCTCACACAAAGGGACGAATGTGTTCTGCTGAGTGAGTAAATGATTTTTAAAGTTTAGCCAGGCGTCCTCTACATTGCCGTCATCTGATAGTTGCGTTTCTTTTAGTTTTCGTCGGATTTCTATGAAGTTAGCTCTTTTAAAATTGGGCACCTTTACTTTATTTTCAGTCACTGATGTTTGAGCTCTAATGTCGACGCGCACTAATTTATGATCGCAGGAACCGAGGTGTTCTCCTACCATGACATTACTGATTAGGTTATCTTGGGTTGTTATAACAAGGTCAAGTATGTTATTTTGTCGAGTTGGTTCAGAAACCATTTAGGTTAGATAATTTTCTTCTAAAAATTCGATCATTCTATGTGACTCGCCTTCTGTACCTGACAGTGTCGCCCAGTCGATATGGGTGAGGTTAAAGTCTCCTAATATCAGTGAGTCGCTGTTATTAAGTGACTGCCTTTAAACGCTGTACAGTTCAAGGTCGTCATCGAGTGATTGCCCCGGAGGCCTGTAGGTGACAGATATACTTAAATTGACTTTTGCAATGTTTACTCGCACGCACAAATGTTCAACGTTACTGTTTCCCGGTGTTTTGTCAGTGGGTTGCAAATAGCTTTTGACAAAAAGGGCGACACCACCACCTCTACGGTTTACACGATCTTTGTTGAAGAGTCTGTAGCCATCTATGTTGTATTCGGAACTTAAATCAATATTTGTGGTGTCGATAAATGTTTCGGTTATAGCAATTATGTCAAAATTTTCTGTTAAAGCAAGACATCTCAGTTCATCAAATTTGTTTCTTAGGCTACGCGCATTGAAACTAAGGATTTTTAGGTTATCTAGAGGCTTGGTAATAGAGGTGGTGGTACTTGCGTGATCACAATTACGAGAGAGAGAGAGAGAGAGAGAGAGAGAGAGAGAGAGAGAGAGAGAGAGAGAGAGAGAGAGAGAGAGAGAGAGAGAGAGAGAGAGAATTTTGTAGATCACTTTCATTTTCTGCAATGAGCACTGTGTCATAGATTGTATCATAGACTGATTTAATTCATAACCTACAACCCATCCCTCCCTCTATTGCCCCTACCTTCCTCCTTGCTTCCCTCTCTCCTAAATTCCTTCCCCAATCCCTCCCTCCCTTCCCTTCCATCTCCTCTGCATGGTGCATGGCTGGAGGCAGAACACCTAAGTTTGAACTTTCAAATCTAAATCCACCTCACACTTTTTACCTTCCACCTGAGTGGAAACGGAAGACTTACCGTTGACTGGGCTGAAAAATTGAACAGTTAGGTTTGCCAGCCTATCTGTGACCAGATTAACGTACTTTAACTGCCCTATGTGTTTGTATAACTAGTAATTTATTGAAACAAATTAGTATACTGCATCCATATATACATAAGAAAACATAATCATGCCAGTAACAAGTACCAGTTCAGCAAGCAATAAATAATATTTTCACATGTACCCACCAAGAGGCAGCAAAAGAGTAGGGCTGCTGAGCGATGTGTTGAGAAGGGCCGACAATGGCGTGGTTGGTGCCTCCCCGAGGGGAAGCTGGGCTCTTGTCGTCTCCTGGCTGTGGCTGGAGGACTGGTCCCAAACCTCATCCTGTTCATCTGTTTGTCTCCTGGACTGGACCTTTACACTGTGGTGTGGAATGACAGATTCAACAGAATTTCCTTCGTCTTGCAGGTGCTTCTTCTGCTCACAGTCCCCCAAGTCTCCTTGGGAATCCTCTTCCACTTGTAATTTCTGTAAGACACACTCGTCCTTTGCAGTTCCTTTGCATATTTTGGTCTTAATTGACGATTTGGCATTGTATTCCTTTTGATCATTTTGATTAGCTTGCTCCTGAAGAAACTGCAGCCAGTCTTTCTGCCCCACACCCAGATCTGAAAAGGACCGGAATTTTTAAGCATGTATTTGTAGATTTGCCTTCACTGCCACTCACAGTTTTGTTGGAATACTACAAAAATGGTTACATCTGGTGGTGGTGGTGGTGGTGGTGGCAGTGAGGAGGGAGGAGTGCCCCAGTAGCCTCTCTTCCCACCACAAATACCACCGTTTCTCTGACCCATGCACCTCATTCATCACTCACAGTTGAATAATCCACAAGTTTTCTTCTTTACTTTATATTTTATGTCACTGTGTATATGACTAATTAATACTGGTAATCTACATAATGAATGAAAATAGGATCAAAATAGAGGTTCAGTCCAATACTCTTCCATGTACGTATCACGATTTCTTCATTGGTTTATGTATTCGCATCTCACAAGTGTATATTTAGTATGTAGCTATTACTTGTTAGATACAAGAATTTAGTATGTAGCTATTACTCATTAGATACAAGAATTTAGTATGTAGCTATTACTCATTAGATACAAGAATTTAGTATGTAGCTATTACTCATTAGATACAAGAATTTAGTATGTAGCTATTACTCGTTAGATACAAGAATTTAGTATGTAGCTATTACTCGTTAGATACAAGAATTTAGTATGTAGCTATTACTCGTTAGATACAAGAATTTAGTATGTGGCTATTACTCGTTAGATACAAGAATTTAGTATGTAGCTATTACTCATTAGATACAAGAATTTAGTATGTAGCTATTACTCATTAGATACAAGAATTTAGTATGTAGCTATTACTCATTAGATACAAGAATTTAGTATGTAGCTATTACTCCTTAGATACAAGATCTTACTGTATGTGCTGGATATGTGAAAGAATAAATATGCAGGTCCACATGGAACTAAAAACTAGGAGCAGAAGTAATAAGGAAGGCCAGTGAAGAAAGAGGCTTAGGAATGGCAACACAAGATACTGTCCCCGGCATATTTGGGACCCCATACAATATGTTAGCAAATATAAGGGATGCTTTTGTTATAAGGATGAGGACATAATATAAAACAATGATAAGACTAAAACAGGAATATGCAAAAACTGTGTGGCCCCTTAAAAAAAGAAAAGAAAAAAATGAGTAAACTGAAAAGAAAACAAAGATCAGCAACAAAAATGGTTCTGAGTTTGGCCGGCTTAATATATGAGGGAAGATTTAAGGAAATTAACCAACCAACATTAGAGAAGAGTAAACAGACCCACTTACTACATAAGCCGATGAACAATATGGATGTGACAGATGGAAAAGACATTATTTTGCAGTCAGAAGAAGGAACAAAATATTTAATGGGGCACAAGAACAAACTAAGGAAGACCAGATGCACGAGTGATGTCAAGTAATGCAAATATAAGCAAATATAAGGGATGCTCCTATAGAAGAGAAAAGTGAAGACGTCAATTTTGGATGGTCAATTTGGGTTTGCCTGCTCATAAGCTCCCCCTTCAACCTTCCGTTTTCTGATCACTGTTTCATGTTTCATTTTAACATTGACATATCTATGCCTAAGTTTTACCTTTCTTCTTATGTTGATGGTACCAGGTGTAGAGTGCCAATGCAGGACAGACAGCCATAGATTCTGTTCTGAAACAAAATAATATACTTAATCAAAAGGAAATTCTTCAACTAGTAATTCAGTGATTTTCATATATTGAAATCAGCAAGTTATATAGAGAAGGCAGTGATGCCTTCATATATCCTAAAACTAAAGGTACACACTACTGAATCACGTCTGACAGCAACCCATCTTCACCAAACCTGAGTATATCAGCATATAACCTTGTCAACAGTCAGCCCATGGTGCGCCATAATCCACCTCTCACTAACGCTGCCTGACCCTGCGGCTAAAGCAAGGCGGTGGCTGAGTGGTTAGTGTGCTGGCACTGTGTCTAGGAAGATGTGGATGTAAAGATCAAAGCAAGAGTGAAAATAGCGATGAGATATGTGTGAGGACCTGCGTGGCTGTGGGTGGCAGAGCATCCTTACAAGGTCCTGCAGCAGCCCAAACCATTGGTTCACCACAGCTAAAATCCAATGGGAGTGTGCAAAGTTTTACTAATAGGGGAGCTTTGCCCCCCTCAACTAGTCACTAAGAGACAAGAGAATATACATGAACCTCCTACTGGGGGGCTTCACCCCTTTTGGCCCCCTGTGTTTCCACATTTCATTGCCCTGGGGGTCGTGCAGGTTCCCACAACTTCCATTGCTATTTTTCACAACTGTTTTGATCTCTACACTCTTATGGTTTTCAGGGAGGTTTGAAGGATCAGGATGGCTCCTGACTCTGACGGCCCCGCCCTGATGGCCTTATGCATACCATGACAGTCCCTGAATACTATTGAATTAACATGTTACAGATATCTTGTGAGAGGTTCATACATTATGTATTGCATTTTGGCCTCTAAATACTGCAGCACAGTAACTAATAGCTGCTGGGAAATTAAAGAAACTTCAACATAATGATGTATGAAGTTTGAATGCAACTTAGGAAATGCATTCTGGGATGGGGACACAGGCCAAGTTAGAATAGGCTAGATTTTTGGTAACATTTATTAGAGTAATTGTTGACAATAATTGATATGTATCACATGGTACTGATGTTGTCACTGGCAGTAGAGAAGGCTTCAATAAGCTCAATATTTCCTGCCCAACACACTAATAAATATCTAGTTAGGACATTACTCAGGAAGCTGCAGGCCTAAGCATCGTCAGTAATACTGACATGGGATGGAAGGATACTGCCTTGTTTGATGGCTATAGGCTACATTAAGTCATTAACCAATAACATTTTGCACCTTGTATCAAAATCTGTCAAGGAGGGCTGTCATGTTATGTGTGTGGTGTGGTCAGGGAGGGCTGTCATGTTATGGGTGTGGGGCCGTCAGGGAGGGCTGTCATGTTATGGGTGTGGGGCCGTCAGGGAGGGCTGTCATGTTATGTGTGTGGGGCCGTCAGGGAGGGCTGTCATGTTATGTGTGTGGGGCCGTCAGGGAGGGCTGTCATGTTATGTGTGTGGGGCCGTCAGGGAGGGCTGTCATGTTATGTGTGTGGGGCCGTCAGGGAGGGCTGTCATGTTATGTGTGTGGGGCCGCCAGGGAGGGCTGTCATGTTATGTGTGTGGGGCCGTCAGGGAGGGCTGTCATGTTATGTGTGTGGGGCCGTCAGGGAGGGCTGTCATGTTATGTGTGTGGTGCGGTCAGGGAGGGCTGTCATGTTATGTGTGTGGGGCCGTCAGGGAGGGCTGTCATGTTATGTGTGTGGTGCGATCAAGGAGGGCTGTCATGTTATGTGTGTGGGGCCATCAGGGCTGTCATGTTATGTGTGTGTGGGGCCGTCAGGGAGGGCTGTCATGTTTTGTGTGTGTGGCCATTAGGGAGGGCTGTCATGTTATGTGTGTGGGGCAGTCAGAGAGGGCTGTCATGTTATATGTGTGTGGGGCCGTCAGGGAGGGCTGTCATGTTGTGTGTGTGGGGCCGTCAGGGAGGGGTGTCATGTTATATGTATGTGGGGCCGTCAGGGAGGGCTGTCATGTTATATGTGTGTGGGGCCGTCAGGGAAGGCTGTCATGTTATATGTGTGTGGGGCCTTCAGGGAGGGCTGTCATGTTATGTGTTGTTAGAGGTAGGGGGTTCACCAGAAAAGGCAGGCACCGCTCGGGGATGGAACCCGAGTCCTTCCGCTTGCCGGGCGGACGTGCTACCCGTTACACCATGGTCGCCTCTCGGTGACAACTCACACAACTCCCCCCTAAGGTCCGGTCGGGATAGGACAGTCCGTGGATTGTGTAGCTCTGCTAGATCCGACTCGCTGCGCCATGTTAGAGGTAGGGGGTTCACCAGAAAAGGCAGGCACCACCCGGGGATCAAACCCGGGTCCTTCCGCTTGCCAGGCGGACATGCTATCCATTACACCACGGTCGCCTCTCGGTGACAACCCACACATGTGTGTGTGGCCGTCAGGGAGGGCTGTCATGTTATGTGTGTGTGGCAGTCAGGGAGGGCTGTCATGTTATGTGTGTGTGGCCGTCAGGGAGGGCTGTCATGTTATGTGTGTGGCAGTCAGGAGGGCTGTCATGTTATGTGTGTGTGGCAGTCAGGAGGGCTGTCATGTTATGTGTGTGTGGCCGTCAGGGAGGGCTGTCATGTTATGTGTGTGTGGCCGTCAGGGAGGGCTGTCATGTTATGTGTGTGTGGCCGTCAGGGAGGGCTGTCATGTTATGTGTGTGTGGCCGTCAGGGAGGGCTGTCATGTTATGTGTGTGTGGCCGTCAGGGAGGGCTGTCATGTTATGTGTGTGTGGCCGTCAGGGAGGGCTGTCATGTTATGTGTGTGTGGCCGTCAGGGATGGCTGTCCTGGGGGGACGTCTTGGTAAGGGGGTGTTGACTATAGTTCAGAAGATATATATGACAACAGGAGAGCAGCAGGTGGTTAAGTAGGAAACAAGATATGGAAGGGAGCTTGAACCGAATCTTAACCAAAATATGTGGAAAAAGGATGAAGGAGTTGTTCTTGAGATATACTGGTATTAGCTGTTCACAGAGTTGCCCGGTAAGTGTCCACTCCGTTAATTGTATGGTCTTGCTGCGATAATGACCTGAAGGCATCTTTGGTGACCGCCGCAGTCTTGGCTATGGCAGAGCTTCAGTAGGCCTCTCTAAAGGAATTGGTGATGGCTAGGTAAGCAGGAGACAGCAGGATAACGTCTCCACCACCTCCATGTTAGAGTATTAAAGTAAGGAAAGATGAATAGAGTTAAGCCATTGAAAATCTAAGTGTGTCAATAGCAGAGAAGAGGATCAAGAGGAGGGCCTTGGAAGCGATACAGCGGCCACACACTGAGGCTGCTAGAACCAAGGCACCACACCTGTAAGAGGAACATGTTTTTTTCCTCCAGTGTTGTGAACACCTGGAACAAACTGCCGAAGGGGTCATCAACAGTGGCTGAGTAAATGCACCTAATAATAACTATCACAGGGGGGAAGAGGTGCGAGGCGTGCTTTTTATTACAGTAAAGGAAGCAGCTCAAGCTAATCACTGCCCCTATCAAAGAGAGTTCAGGAGTAGCCAAAAGGGAGGTCAGTTTCGGGAGGAGGGTTACGAGGCAGTGGGATGATGTCTACACCATGTCCTCCGTCATAACACTCAGAAGCGATTCCAGGCTTGATGGTTTTCCTTATATTTCACTGAAGCCTTACCTCACAGCTAGGCGGCGTCGGCAGGGTAACAGTGTGTGGACAGGGGCGAGAAGAGAAGAGAGGGGCGTGTCAACGTTGACAACAAACCCCCTCGGCCTCTCAGCTCAGGCAGTCAGCTGTTCGGCTTTCCCGCGTGTTCCGTCCACAGAGTTATATACCTAGAGCGCGCGCTCCCGTGTTGTGGGGTTGGCGGCGGGTGAGGCAAGCTACCCTGGCGCGGCAGCCATCTTGGGAAGCCCACTTTCCCTCACTCTGTGGTAGTGGTTTTGATGGTGGTGGTGGTGGTGGTGGTGATGGTGGTGGTGGTGGAAGCGGTGGTGGTGGTGGTGGTGGTAGTATAGTGGTGGAGGTGATGGTGGTGGTGATGGTGGTGGTGGTGATGGTGGTGGTACGTGATAGTGGTGGTGGTGGTGGTGGTGGTACGTGAATAGTGATGGTGGTGGTGGTAGTGGTGGAGGTGATGGTGGTGGTGATGATGGTAGTGGTGATGGTGGTGGTACGTGATAGTGGTGGTGGTGGTGGTGGTGGTGGTACGTGAATAGTGGTGGTGGTGGTGATGGTGGTACGCGAATAGTGATGGTGGTGGTGGAAGTGGTACATGATAGTGGTGGTGGTGGTACGTGATAGTGGTGGTGGTGGTGGTGGTACGTGATAGTGGTGGTGGTGGTGGTGGTACGTGATAGTGGTGGTGGTGGTGGTGGTGGTACGTGATAGTGGTGGTGGTGGTGGTGGTGGTACGTGATAGTGGTGGTGGTGGTGGTGGTGGTACGTGTTCGTGGTGGTGGTGGTGGTGGTACGTGATAGTGGTGGTGGTGGTGGTGGTGGTACGTGATAGTGGTGGTGGTGGTGGTGGTGGTACGTGATGGTGGTGGTGGTGGTGGTGCGTGATGGTGGTGGTGGTGGTGGTGGTACGTGATGGTGGTGGTGGTGGTGGTGCGTGATGGTGGTGGTGGTGGTGGTGGTGCGTGATGGTGGTGGTGGTGGTGGTGGCGTGATAGTGGTGGTGGTGGTGGGCGTACGTGCTGGTGGTGGTGGTGGTGGTGGGTCGTGTTCGTGGTGGTGGTGGTGGTGGTTCGTGATGGATGTGGTGGTGGTACGTGATAGTGGTGGTGGTGGTGGTACGTGATAGTGGTGGTGGTGGTGATGGTGGTGGTGGTGGTGGTGGTACGTGATAGTGGTGGTGGTGGTGGTGATTGTGGTACGTGATAGTGGTGGTGGTGGTGGTGATTGTGGTACGTGAATAGTGGTGGTAGTGGTGGTGGTGGTGATGATGGTGGTACGTGATAGTGGTGGTACGTGAATAGTGATGGTGGTGGTGGTGGTACGTGAATAGTGTTGTTGTTGTTGGTGGTGGTACGTGATAGTGGTAGTGGTGGTGGTGGTGGTACGTGATAGTGGTGGTGGTGGTGGTGATGGTGGTACGTGAATAGTGGTGGTGGTGGTGTTACGTGAAAGTGGTGGTGGTGGTGGTACGTGATAGTGGTGGTGGTGGTGTTACGTGATAGTGGTGGTGGTGGTGGTACGTGAAAGTTGTGGTGGTGGTGGTACGTGATAGTGGTGGTGGTGATGGTGTTACGTGATAGTGGTGGTGGTGGTGGTACGTGAAAGTGGTGGTGGTGGTGGTACGTAATAGTGGTGGTGGTGGTGGTACGTGAAAGTGGTGGTGGTGGTGTTACGTGATGGTGGTGGTGGTGGTGGTACGTGATAGTGGTGGTGGTGGTGGTACGTGATAGTGGTGGTGGTGGTGGTACGTGAAAGTGGTGGTGGTGGTGGTACGTGATAGTGGTGGTGGTGGTGGTACGTGATAGTGGTGGTGGTGGTGGTACGTGATAGTGGTGGTGGTGGTGGTACGTGAAAGTGGTGGTGGTGGTGGCACGTGAAAGTGGTGGTGGTGGTGGTACGTGATAGTGGTGGTGGTGGTGGTACGTGATAGTGGTGGTGGTGGTGGTGGTACGTGATAGTGGTGGTGGTGGTGGTACGTGAAAGTGGTGGTGGTGGTGGTACGTAATAGTGGTGGTGATGGTGTTACGTGATAGTGGTGGTGGTGGTGGTACGTGAAAGTGGTGGCGGTGGTGGTACGTAATAGTGGTGGTGGTGGTGTTACGCGAAAGTGGTGGTGGTGGTGGTACGTAATAGTGGTGGTGATGGTGGTACGTGAATAGTGGTGGTGGTGGTGGTGTTACGTGAAAGTGGTGGTGGTGGTGGTGGTACGTGATAGTGGTGGTGGTGGTGGTACGTGATAGTGGTGGTGGTGGTGGTACGTGATAGTGGAGGTGGTGGTGATGGTGGTACGTGAATAGTGGTGGTGGTGGTGGTGGTGTTACGTGAAAGTGGTGGTGGTGGTGGTACGTGATAGTGGTGGTGGTGGTGGTACGTGATAGTATTGGTGGTGGTGGTACGTGATAGTGGTGGTGGTGGTGGTACGAGATAGTGGAGGTGGTGGTGATGGTGGTACGTGAATAGTGGTGGTGGTGGTGGTGGTGGTACGTGATAGTGGTGGTGGTGATGGTGGTACGTGATAGTGGTGGTGGTGGTGGTGGTGATGGTGGTACGTGATAGTGGTGGTGGTGGTGGTGGTGGTGGTGTTTGTTGTTGGTGGTGGTGGTGGTGGTGGTGGTGGTTCGTGTTGGTGGTGGTGGTGGTGTTGGTGGTGATTGTGGTGGTGGTGGGGGGTGGTGGTGGTGGTGGTACGTGATGATGGTGGTGGTGGTGGTGGTACGTGATAGTGGTGGTGGTGGTGGTGGTGGTGGTGGTGGTACGTAATAGTAGTGGTGGTGGTGATGGTGGTACGTGATAGTGGTGGTGGTGGTGGTGGTGGTGGTGGTGGTGGTGGTGGTACGTGGTGGTGGTGGTGGTGGTACGTGATAGTGGTGGTGGTGGTGGTGGTACGTAATAGTGGTGGTGGTGGTGATGGTGGTACGTGATAGTGGTGGTTGTGGTGGTGGTGGTGGTGATGGTGGTACGTGATAGTGGTGATGGTGGTGGTGGTGGTACGTGATGGTGGTGGTGGTGGTGGTACGTGATAGTGGTGGTGGTGGTGGTGGTGATGGTGGTACGTGATAGTGGTGGTGGTGGTGGTGGTGGTGGTACGTGATGGTGGTGGTGGTGGTGGTACGTAATAGTGGTGGTGGTGGTGATGGTGGTACGTGATAGTGGTGGTGGTGGTGGTGGTGGTGGTACGTGATGGTGGTGGTGGTGGTGGTGGTACGTGATAGTGGTGGTTGTGGTGGTGGTGGTGGTACGTGATAGTGGTGGTGGTGGTGGTACGTGATAGTGGTGGTGGTGGTGGTACGTGATAGTGGTGGTGGTGGTGGTACGTGATAGTGGTGGTGGTGGTGGTCTTGGTGATGGTGATTTTCAGTTTTCATAAACAGGAGAGAGAGTATAAAACCTGAGTTATGTCATGTCACGTCAGTCCGAACAACAAAAAACGACTCTCAGCCACGTCCTTCCATCCCGCCCGTGTAAATAGACACCATACACCGCAACAGACTCGTAACATTGAACCCTCCAGTACCTCTATTACCAAGCTTCAAGATAACCTAAGAGTCCTTAGTTTCAATGCGCGTAGCCTAAGAAACAAATTTGATGAACTGCGATGTCTTGCTCTGACAGAAAACTTTGACGTAATTGCTATAACCGAAACATTTATCGACACCACTAATATTGATTTAAGTTCCGAATACAACATAGATGGCTACAGATTCTTCAACAATGATCGTGTAAACCGTAGAGGGGGTGGTGTCGCCCTTTTTGTCAAAAGCTACTTGCAACCTACTGACAAAACACCAAGAAACAGTAACGTTGAACATTTGTGCGTGCGAGTAAACATTGCAAAAGTCAATTTAAATATATCTGTCACTTACAGGCCTCCGGGGCAATCACTTGATGGCGATCTTGAAATGTACAGCGTCTTAAGGCAGTCACTTAATAACAGCGACTCACTGATACTAGGAGACTTTAACCTCACCCATATCGACTGGGCGACACTGTCGGGTACAGAAGGTGAGTCCCATAGAATGATCGAATTTCTAGAGGAAAATTATCTAAGCCAAATGGTTTCTGAACCAACTCGACAAAATAACATACTTGACCTTGTTATAGCGACCCAAGATAACCTAATCAGTAATGTCACGGTAGGAGAACACCTCGGTTCCTGCGATCATAAACTAGTGCGCGTTGACATTAGAGCTCAATCATCGGTGACTGAAAATAAAGTTAAGGTGCCCAATTTCAAAAGAGCCAACTTCGTAGAAATCCGACGAAAACTAATAGATATGCAACTATCAGATGACGGCAATGCAGAGGACGCCTGGCTAAACTTTAAAAATCACTTACTCACTCAGCAGGACACATTTGTCCCCTTGTGCGAATTAACACTAATAAAAGTCCACCTTGGTTTAATAGCGAAATTAAACACTCAGTCAAGGAGAGAAAATTGTCTTACAGGTTAAAGAAAGACCAAAGCACGCCCGAAAACATTAGACTTTACAATGATGCAAGGCGACGAGTAAAAAGATTAGTGCATCAGGCAAAGCGTAGATATGAAGAAAATATTGCAGCCAACTGTAAAAATAATCCGAAATCCTTCTTCAGTTACATAAACAACAGAAAGGCGATCAGAAGTGGAATTGGACCTTTAACAAACAGCGACGGTGCACTAGTGACTGACAGCCAACACGTTGCAAACCTATTAAATAATTACTTTTCCTCGGTGTTTAATAATAACAGTCCTCCCACCACCACCACCAACACCAGTACTAATGTAAATCCCGAGCATGCATTGTCTAACTTTGAAATAAAACCCGATGAAGTCCTTAAAGCCCTCAAATCACTTAAAACAAATAAAAGTCCTGGACCTGATAAAGTATATCCAACTCTGTTAAAGAAACAAAGAGCGAAATACTCTCCTCCCTCACAACCGTATTCAATATGTCCTTGCGACAAGGCATTGTCCCTTCAGATTGGAAAAAGGCTAACGTGACACCGATTTTTAAGAAAGGAGACAAAAGTACCAGGTAATTACAGGCCCATTAGTCTAACTTCGGTTGTAGGTAAGCTACTTGAGGGCATAATTAGAGACAAAATTGTGAGTTACCTTGAAAGCCACTCATTAATTGGGGACTCACAACATGGCTTCCGAAACAAAAGATCCTGCCTGTCAAATCTATTAACCTTTTATAACGACCTCTTCACTGTTTATGACGTAACCAAATCACTGGACGTAGTCTATCTTGATTTCCAGAAAGCGTTTGATAAAGTCCCGCATCATAAATTACTTTACAAATTAAAGCAAATAGGTATTGACGGTCAGGTAAACCAATGGATCGCGAATTGGTTGAGCAACAGACAACAAAGAGTAGTGATTGACGGATTTAACTCAGAGTGGGCGCCGGTCACTAGTGGCGTCCCTCAGGGCTCGGTTCTTGGCCCAGTGCTCTTCATTATTTACATCAACGACGTGGATGTTGGACTCAATAACCGCATTAGTAAATTTGCAGACGACACAAAGATTGGTAACTCTGTTCTCACTGACGAAGACAGGCAAAGCCTCCAAGAGGATCTGCACAAAATTTCAGCTTGGTCGGATAGATGGGAGATGCCCTTTAACGTAGACAAGTGCCAGGTCCTTCAAGTTGGAACGAGGAATAAGAAGTTTGATTACGAAATGCGCGGCGTTAAACTCAAAAGCGTTCAATGCGTCAAGGACTTGGGGGTCAAAATCGCGTCAAACCTCAAATTCTCACAGCAATGCATCGATGCAGCAAATAAAGCGGACAGAATGTTGGGCTTCATTAAAAGAAACTTTTTATTTAAGAATAAAGATGTAATACTCCCGCTCTACAACAGTTTAGTCAGACCCCACTTGGAATATGCGGTGCAGTTTTGGTCTCCCCATCACGCAAAAATAAGCTCGACCGTCACTTCCTTCAACTTAATATCAACTAGAGTAGAAATGCAACGTTTTGGAGTCTTCTGATTAATGTAAAATCACTTAGGTTTAAGGACAGACCACCAAGTCTGGACCATGGGGTCTGTGTGGTCTGACTTTCTATGTAAATCTATGTAAATCAACCAACTCCTCCACCCACCACCATCACCATCACCACCACCACCAGCACCATCACCATCACCACCACTATAGCACCACCACCACCACCACCACCATCATCACCACCACCACCACCATCACCACCACCTACCACTTACCTCCACTTTGAAATTGCCGGCTGGAGCACAGAGTTGGCTGGACTGGGCTCCCAAAGATGGCGGCCGAGGTACTTCAGGTTGCCGCACCCGAGTGTTTGGCTCGCGCGCTCTAGGTATATAACTCTGTGGTTCCGTCCCTTGATAGAGTACCGACATAGGCGGCCCTGTGTACAAGGCTGCTGGGCGCCATTATTGGCCCCTCGAGCACCGCACTGACTTTGAACTGTTGTATCAAAACATAATTTTTTCCTATTTTTGGAGTGAACACGGCTGCTTTTCAATGTAGCAATGCCTTGCTACCTGGCTTGCTGCTGCAGTAACAGGCCGGAGAGGGGTTACAAAGTTTATAAATTCCCTGGAAGTCCGCTGATCGAGAAGACAGTTGTGCTAACAAAGTCAGTCTTCTTGGGAGGAATTAAACCATCTCGTTGGTCTGGCCTCTGGCCTCAATCCTCAGAAGGCTTATGGACCTGATGGAGTGCCTACTATTGTCCTTAAAAACTGTGCTTCCGTGCTGACACCCTGCCTGGTCAAACTCTTTCTCCTCTGCCTGTCAACATCTACCTACTAAAAAAAAAAAAAAAAAAAAAAAAAAAAAAACGGTTTCAGCTAGGGGCCGTGTTCCCCTGTTTTTTTTCTAAATAAAACTTTAACAACGTCGGACAAGGATGTTATTTTGGCAGTGGATGTTTGAGGCCCCGACCTAATGGGCAAAAATATGATTTGGTATCATATATGGATAATGAAGCACTTATAGGAGTAAATTTAGGGTAAACTTGGCTAAAAGTTAAAGGCACTGTGTGAGCGAGGTTAGCCCCGCCCCACTCATCTTCTCGTGACGTCGATGTGACGTTTAGCTCTGACGTATGAGTAATCCATCATCCATCGAACCAGCAATTATGTCTTACTGCTTCACACACACACACACACACACACACGCACACACACACACCGTAGCAATATTTAGCCCCCATACCCAACCTTTCCTCCCTCACACAATCATCCCCACCCAACCACCCAACAACACTTTTGTCGTTTATGTCATGTTACCACCTAGAGGGTGATAACACTGTCTGATACTGATGCTCGTATTCCTTTCCCACTTCTACCCAGTCTCCTATAAACGATCAAGCCTGTGGGGAGGATGGTCATATATATAGCTGGGCGTTATCGCGATAAGTTATCGCGATACTTTATCGCTGATAACAAAATCGGGTTATCGGCCATCCGCTACTTATTTAAATATATATATCGGTATCTTCGTTACTTTTATAACCAAACTAGCGATAATCGCTACTTTTTTCCGCCTCAGAAAAAAAGTCTCCTCCCTACTGCGCATGCGTGGCCCGGGCGCCCGGTGTAGTATGAAAAAACTTCGGGGTATGAAATATCTTCGGTGAAGAGATTTCACACTTAGATCATTTAAAACACTAGGTAATTTTTTTATGTTAGACTCAATAATCAATATATCAAAGAGAAAACTCATTTAATTTTGCCCCAAAAATGATTATTCATTGCCTCAAATTTGATATTCCATAATCGTTTGTGAACATGCCATGGTATTAAAGGCACCCGGTGTTGTGTTATTTGGTGTCCCATCGTCAAAATTTGTTTACAAACACTGGTCTCTCGTGAACTGCGCATGTTCAGACCAGTAAGCGTAGCCCAGTACAGTCTCACAAAGCTTTTTAACAGAGTTGCTGGAAGGCTGAATCAGACATACAGTACCACCATCCTCGCTGTTTCTAGAACGACACTCTGTACATATAAATACAACTCGTACAGAGTGTCGTTCTAGAAACAGCGGGGATGGTGGTAGTGGTACTGTAGGTATGTCTGATTCAGCCTTCCAGCAACTCTTAATTACGGTTAAAAAGCTTTGTGAGACTGTACAGGTCTACGCTTGCTGGTCTCAGCACGCGCAGTTCACGAGAGACCAGTGTTTGAAAACAAAAGCGTTGACGGTGGGGACGCCAAATAACACCGGTTCAGGCGTTTCTATAGTATTACCGTCCATAGGTACGTGTCAACGTGTGGTTTTCAGGTTTTGTAAGTTTTATAAAATACAGATGATGAAATTTTGAATTCATCTTTGTTTTTTATTTGAAATATCAATGTAGTATCGTTTTCGCCTATCAGACTTATCGCTAGCTAGTATATCGGAATTGTGGATTTATATTGGGTATCGGTTATCGGTCATCGCCTATATTTGTGTCTCCAGTTAACGAATATCGGTTATCACCGTTAAGGTTTTCCATTATCAGTTATCGGTTATCGGGAATAAGGTTTTCTGTTATCGTGCCCAGCTATGGTCATATACAACCGTCAACAGTTATACAATAACCAAACAATCCTCATAAAACACTTACGCAACACCCAATTACGCTGGTTCAACAATCACTATCGTTTGCAAAAGAAAAAAAAAAACTCCCTGCCATACTTACCATATAATGTCGAGCTATCTGCCATTATAGACAAGTGATATGTACATAGCTTCATATCTCATGCACAACGCAGAGAGAGAGAGAGAGAGAGAGAGAGAGAGAGAGAGAGAGAGAGAGAGAGAGAGAGAGAGAGAGAGAGAGAGAGAGAGAGAGAGAGAGAGAGAGAGAGAGAGAGAGAGAGAGAGAGAGAGATTTACATAGATTTACATAGAAAATCAGACCACATAGACCCTATGGTCCAGACTAAGTGATCTGTCCTTAAACCTAAGTGATTCTACATTAATCAGAAGGCTCCAAAAGGTTGCATTTCAATTCTAGTTAATATTAAGTTTAAGGAAGTGACGGTCGAGCTTGTTTTTGAAGGAGTTAATCGTGTTACACTGGACCACTGACGGTGGGAGTGTAGCGTCCTCGCAGCAGCACATCTGCTTCTCCGCCCCCACACATCTGCTGCTCCGCCCTACAAAACTAATCTCCAGGAAAAGACTGAAGGACCCCGCCCCCAGCACACCTGCGGGCGGTGATAATCCTATCCAGCTGCTGCCAGTTCGGAGACTCGCTAATCCTGCCCCGAGGTCTGCGAGGTCAAGTCAAGAACCACCAGTCTCCCTACAACTCCCACACGCATCACACCACTCCCTCTCGTGCATCCACGCGCCGTCGCCGCCTCCGACCGCGTACATTAGTGTATATAAATAAACCTAAGACTGCTTGACTGTGCTTTCCATCAGTGTCCCGGCTAAGAAGAACACTACATTTGGTGACCCCGGAGTGTAGCCTTGACACGCGATGGCGGGCAAGAGTGATATCTTAAAAGTGCCGAGTTTCACGTATGACGTCTCCACATGGTTCCTACACCTCGAAGCTGTATGGTCAGGCGCGACCGACGTCACAGATCAGCAGCGTTACCAAGCCGTCGTGCGGGCACTCCCGTCGGAGGTAGCGTGCCGCCTCTCCAGTGTTCTCGCCAAGCCCCCGACAGAAAAAAAGTATGAGGCGATCAAATCCGACCTTTTGGCAGCCTACGGGAAGTCGCAGGAGGCATACTTCGCGGCCCTCGACACTCTGTGCTTCGATGGCGGTCGTCCTTCAGCTCTCATGGCTCGCATGGTCGACCTCAACAGGGCAGCGGGCCACCCACTCTCGGACGAATTGCTGCGTTACCGCCACTGTGGTGCCCCGAGGGCTGCGACACCACTCGCTCCAGTGTCATCATCTTCACCGGCAATATTTTCCGATGACAACAGCGGTATCGACCGCTAAAACACAACACGGACTCCAAGACATGATTGTCCCCACACACACTGTTCATTTACCAACCTATACACAATTGCAATTGCCCATTAACGCACCCGCTTATCTCTCTAAGCCAAAACACAATCAACCGCGGCCAAAACACAATCAACCGCGGCCAAAACACGATCAACCACGGAACAAAATGTTATGAAAACAAAGCTGCGTCACCGCGTGAATTAAGCATGTCGGTTAGGTAGATTATTGTATGAGCTCGGTGTGAGTTTGATGTATGACTCACACGCCTGACGTATTACCCTCGTGATGTCTGTATGTATGTCATGCCTATATAAGAAGCATTTATGCAGCCAAGAGATCAGATCAACCAGCACTCTGTTCGTTGGTGTACACCCAGTTGTCCTTCCCTAGACAACATGGGTAGAACATTCATCTTTGCTACTGTGAGTATGGAGTAAAGTGGTACCATAGAGGAAAGCGTATCTAACATATCTATTGTGTTCTATTATCTTAGTTTTACTTAGGATTATATTTCTATGATACTTTATTGTGCGAGTTTTTACTCAATATTATACCAGTGCTAACGTCAGTAACCAATGGTGAAAGAAAACCTGAAGACTCATTGAGTCTCGTAAGCCAGTCGCTGGTTTAAACAATATTTTTACCCTTTGTAATATTAAGTAGTATTAAGGTAGAATAAAATACATATAAGAAAGGCGACACCGTTTCATCACCCCATTTACGAACTCCTTTAAATACTCCTAAAGTACCAGAATTTTAAGTCAAGTGTCACTAATGCAAACAGTGTGTCGTCTACCTTGTGTGCCCGGATTACGGGTTACAACATTGGTGTCAGGTGTGGGGTGGTGAAACTTGTGGTGAAACTTGTGGTGAAACTTGTGGTGAAACATGTGGTGAAACTTGTGGTGAAACTTGCGATTTATATTGGTTTATATTGGTATTGTACTGGTGTATGTCCACATCCGAAAGCGAGGGAGAAGACAGTTATTCTTGGAATTACGGGAATAAGACTTTAGAGTTAAAAATGCCAGACGAAGGCAAGAACCCTCCCCCCAAAAAAGGAGATGGAAAATCGATCACCCTTGCCCATGATGATCTTGTCACGCTACTTAGCCGTCATACCTTGAATGATTTTAGTAGAGTGCAGGGACTCTTATATTTTTGTGGTGGAGAAGAAAAAGTAGCAAAGCACCAAACCTCCCATGCCATAAGCTAGCAAAGAAATGGATAGAGGATATTGAAAGCCGGACACAGGCAAATTGGGACACTACCGGAAAGATTGAGTTAGCCAAACAATATGCCCTGGGAGCAGCGCGCGATCATCTCCTCGGTTGTATCACTAGATGTGGACAGGATTGGGAAAAAGTAAAGGAAGACTTCCTACGTGTGTTACCCACAGTAAGGACCTTTTCGGTCCTCCAGAAAGAATTGGGAGAGGCAAAACGGCGGACAGGAGAAAACATCCGCACCTTCCTCATCCGCCTGGAGACATTGAGAGACGAGTTGATCGCTCTCAAGCCTGACAATGCCAGTTTGCTAACTGAGATAACCGCTTTACGGCTCAGAGAGGCTTTCCCTCCGGCCCTCTTACTCATCCTAACGGAGGAAGAAAAGGGGGACCCACAGAAGGTATTAAAGAAAGGGTATGAGTATATTAAAGCTTATCCAGAGTCGAAGCTATCCGATGCCGATATCGCCAAAGAAATAAAAGTGCTGAACGTCTGTTCCACCCAGGCATCCGGACCCAAACATGTCTCACAAGCCCGTCCTCCACGCCCTCCAGGCCAGTCACGTTACCCGATACCCCAAAGGGGAGGACGGCACGCCGCGCCACCTACACGCCCATATGGGAACGCGCCCACGCCACCCACATGTTATGCTTGTGGGTATGTAGGACACATGGCTCGCGATTGCACATATGGAAGGCAGTATAGGGGTGCCTACCACCCACCAACGGGCTCTCGGTACCCTCAGTACCAGCCCACTCGAAACAGGCGTCAGCCTGTCTCGCCTTGCGCTGCCTGGCGCCCGGAGTACACGGCCGGTCCCTCACCCCGTAGCTCCTGGGTCAACCCTGACCACGAGAAGAACAAAAAAAAAACGACCCCAGAGTAGCTGCGGCAGTCCACGGCCCTACCAACGCCCTCACGTTGAGATTGTGCGTAGGCGCTAATGCACCAAAGGAGATGGTTTACGCAATGCTAGACACAGGAGCAGGAGCGTCCCTAATAGAAGAAGATTTATTTAGGAAGGTAGGCGGGAAGATGATAGTTACAGAACCTCTCTCCATACAAGGGGTAGATCGGACTCCAATCCCTAATAAAGGAATAGCCGAAGTAGTAGGCTAGTAGACTTTGGGCACGGAGAAATTATAGAAAAGTTTGTAGTAATATCACAAGGTATAGTGTTACCAACAGCAGTTTTGTTGGGCCTAGAATTTATGTGGAGACAAAATGTGGTAGCTGCACCGCTGGCCACACCTGGGCAGTTTAGTGTAATGGTGGGCGCCTACCCAGTGGAAGTTCATTCCCTGGCTGCGGACGATATGAGCCCGTACCCAGAAGATTGACTAACCGACCTTAAACCTACTTTAGACGAGATGGAGGAAGTACCAGTGAAAGCATACGCTATTAACGTGGCGTCCTTGCTACCAGGCACGGCAGGGTATGTCACTCTGGAGGCAGAGATTGGCAGAGCCCAGCAAGCCTTATTTCTCCCAAGGTCCAATGATATCCCTTCTTCATTTTTATTTCCCGGGTTAGTAACCTTAACTCCTAACGTCAAACAAACCAAAGGCAAATTCATCATTCCCTATGCTAACCCAACTGAAGAAACTATTGAGATGCCAACAGGTGAAGTGATGGGACACATTTATTCTTGTCACTCAGAATACTATCAATCATCGACTAATGAATGTATAGCGGCTGTCACAAAAACAGCTACAAAGCCGCCTGTCACCCAGTCAAGTAAGCAGATGGTACTCGATAAGCTGATAGACGAGCTATTTTTACCCTCACAACGGGAAAATTGCTGTCTGAAGGGCTTAACCCGCAAGTATCCTGATGTGTTTGCTCTAAAAAACGAGCCACTCACTATTACCCCCTATTATGTTCACACTTTAAGGCTAAAAAATGACAAGCCTATATATAAAAAGCCATACCCAATACCAGTAAAATATCATAAAGAAATAGAGATTCAGCTCAAGGACCTTGAGGCCCAGGGTATTATACGCCCTAGTGCGTCACCCTACAGCGCACCTCTAGTCCCTGTTGCTAAAAAGGATGGTGGAGTCAGACTTTGTCTCGACTTCCGCGCTTTGAACGATGAATTGATTGATGACAAACATCCCCTCCCTAACATTAACCTCATTTTGCAACAGTTAGGGGAAAGTAAAGTATTCACCTCCCTTGATTTGCGCCAGGGCTACCACCAAGTCCCATTGGCAGAGGAATCTAAACACTTGACAGCCTTCACGACACCTTATGGCCTCTATGAATTCACTACAGTCCCCTTTGGATTAAAAACAGCACCTGCAGCCTATCAACGGATCATGAATCAAGTTCTCATAGGTCTGACAGGAAGAATTGTACATGTATACCTTGATGATTTGATAGTACAAGGGAAAGACATGGACCATCACCTAAGAACCTCCATGCCGTCTTGGACAGACTGCAGAAGGCTCACCTGTCCTTAAGACTAGATAAGTGTTCCTTTTTCAAAGAGCAAGTAGATTATCTGGGTCACATTGTTAGTGCTTCTGGCTTGAAGCCTCAGCCCTCAAAGGTACAGGCGGTGCAACAACTCACTCCTCCGAAAACAGTCAAAGAACTTCAAGGTTTCCTGGGATTGGTTAACTTTTATAGGAAATTCATTAAAGACTTTGCCAAGATAACATCCCCACTTAATAATTTACTCAAAGGGAGGAAAGTAACCAAGAATGATAAGACACATCTGGAGTGGAATGAAGAGGCATTGCATGCATTTAGCACACTAAAGAACAGTCTAACGACTGACATTGTTTTAGCCTTTCCGGATTTCCGGAAGCCCTTCAATCTCACCACAGATGCGTCAGATAAGGCAATAGGTGGTGTGTTGCAACACAAGGATGAAAATGGTAGTTTACGTCCCATAGCATAGTTTAGTAGAACCCTGAATGGAGCAGAACGTAACTACTCAGCGGTAGAGAGAGAAGCTTTAGCAGTCATCTATGGCCTCAGTACTAACCGACCCCTTATCTTGGGTTATAGGATACACATCCTGTCGGACCATAGACCACTGACTTAGCTGTTAAAAAGCACAGTACCTAGCAGCAGGATTGCACGCTGGCAGACACTTCTAGGAGAATTTGACTTTAGTATTGATTATCTCCCAGGCTCCAGCAACATGGTAGCAGATTTTTTGTCAAGGATTAGGAATCAGGAGAGCGACGTGATAGAAGGCGAATTGGATGCTCGAATTATGTCTGTCACCCTTACGGGTGGACAGGACACGTCTGTCGCCTCTCCGGAGGGACATGACAAACAGGATAAGTTTCTCCATTGGAGTCTTGCTGGACTCATGGAGCACCAGGATCGCGATCCTGAACTGAGAGAATTGAAGCATGCTTTTGAACAAACCACCGGTGGTAACGTACATGAGAGATGAGAGATAGGTTGCAGAGAGGAGCAATGTAACGTTATATGCAGCTAAGAGGCACTTCAAAAAACTGCCTCTTAGTGAAGTGTGTGTAGAGAACGGCATTCTCTACCGCGATGTTTGCGATGAATACAACAAGCAGAAAAGACTGGTTATCGTTCCACCAAGCTACATTCCTAACGCGTTAGCTTTGGCGCATTCCATGCTACCTGCAGGGCATGGAGGCACTAAGGTTACGTTGGCACGCTGTCGCAAGTTTGCGTACTGGCCGGGAATGAAGGTGGACGTGGAGCAATATGTCAGATCTTGTCCTGTCTGTTGTCGGTTTAAGAAGAGGGGATCCCCGCCAGCTCCACTTATGAGGTATCCAGAGGTTGGCCAACCGTTTGACAGAGTCCATATGGATATTGTCGGACCTTTGTCTGTTTCAGACGAAGGCTATAGGTATGTACTGACAGTGATAGACGTCCTGTCACGCTTCTTGGTAGCAACCCCCCTTCGTACGAAGGCAGCCAAGGAAGTGGCAGCTGCGTTCTACAAGAACGTAGTCTGTGTACACAGCATCCCGCCGATTCTAGTCACGGATCAAGGAAAGGAGTTCGTCAACACTCTCTTACGAGAGTTGACTCAGTTGTTACAGATTGATCATCTAAGGACAACTCCTTATCACCCGTCTGCAAACGGTGTGATAGAAAGGCCTAACGGCACCTTAATAAATATCTAGAGAACTTTGTGCGAGGACAATCGCGGTATCTGGGACCAAATGCTTCCGGTTGCAACACACGCCTACAACACTGCCTACCATCGTGTTCTGAAAGATTCACCATTTTTCTTGCTTTTCTCTCGGGACCCAAATGTTCCTTTTGAAGTGCTTGAGAATAAACTCCAACCTTGTTATGATGTTGACAGCTATAAAGCATTTACTTCTAGTGTCGCGCAGCGTACCTATAAACTATGTCAGACCAATATAGATATAGGATGGCAGGAGTCAGAAAGAATGTTTAGGAAATCCAAACCCAAACAGGTGGTAGTAGGAGATCGGGTCTACTTAAGGCATGTATGTACAAAGGGCGAACCAAAGAAGCTCCAGCCCTTGTTCAATGGACCTTTTAGGGTGCTAGAAAAAATAAGCCCTGTAGTCTTACGACTGCGTCATGTTAGAGGTGGTAAGATCAAGACAGTTCACACAAATAATGTTCAGGTCGTTCACGAGGACTCTCTTGGCTTCCATGACTCTCCTAATGTCAGGCGTGCATACCCTCTCCCTGATCAAGTAGTAGAAGTGGAACAACTCCCCAAGACTTATTCCCCGAGGAGCCGCTGCCATTGTCCTTCCAGCTCCTTCCGAGCTCTCCTCACCGGCTCCTGTCTCCTCAGATGCTTCAGAGGTCCCCTCATTGGTTCCCTCAGCTCCTTCAGAGCCCTGTGTCAGTCGCTCATTACGCTCCAATACGGTACCCCCTTCTCTCCCCAATGTGATGGACCGCCCTCTTGAGTATCGCCAACGACCAACGAACTGATGCCCCCTATAGTTACAGATCCTGGGTGTTGCCCTCTCCTTGTCTTCCCTTGATCCCTCCCGGGAGCAACCCATTCGTCCCGGCCTCGTCTTCTCCCCAGTCTTTAAGATGCTGTTGACAGGACGGTACTATGTTGTCCCCGTCGTCATCAAGACGGACGACATCCAACGTCCTCTCATCAACGTGGCAAATCTAACAGCGGAAGTTTCATGGTCGATTGAACATATGAATCAATCGTTCCCTACTGTTGGTCTACTCAGGCGCACTCTAGACTCTTTTCACATTGAGTTTGAGAAGTTATTCAAAGATCTTAACAGCTTTCTGTCGGCTATGAGTGGTAGAGATGGAAGCCCGTTTCGGACTCGCCAGAAGCGAGGGGCCGTGGATTTCCTTGGCTCGGTAGCAAACCTCCTTTTCGGTACGGCCACTCAGGCCCAAATAGATGTGATACACGGGAAGCTCTCCCAGCTCTACACTCTGTCCACAGAGAAGAAGACTTAGCCTTAAAAATCACTTACTCAGCCTTAAAAATCACTTACTCACTCAGCAGAACACATTCGTCCCCTTGTGCGAGAAGCGAATTAACACTAATAAAAGCCCACCGTGGTTTAATAGCGAAATTAAACAATCAGTCAATGTGAGAAAATTGTTTTACAGGTTAAAGAAAGAACAAAGCACGCCCGAAAACATTAGACTTTATAATGATGCCAGGCGACGAGTAAAAAGACTAGTAGGTCAGGCAAAGCGTAGATACGAAGAAAATATTGCAGCCAACAGTAAAAATAATCCGAAATCTTTCTTCAGTTACATAAACAACAGAAAGGCGATCAAAAGTGGTATTGGACCTTTAACAAACAGCGACGGTGCACTAGTGACTGACAGCCAACACATTGCAAACCTCTTAAACAATTACTTTTCCTCGGTGTTTAATACTAACAGTCTTCCTCTCGCTACCACCAACACCAGTACTATTGTAAATCTCGAGCATGCATTGCCTAATTTTGAAATAACAACCGATGAAGTCCTTAAAGCTCTCCATTCACTTAAAACAAATAAAAGTCCTGGACCTGACAAAGTATATCCAACTCTGCTGAAAGAAACAAAGAGCGAAATACTCTCCTCCCTCACAACCGTATTCAATATGTCCTTGCGACAAGGCATCGTCCCTTCAGATTGGAAAAAGGCTAACGTGACACCGATTTTCAAGAAAGGAGACAAAAAAGTACCAGGTAATTACAGACCCATTAGTCTAACTTCGGTTGTCGGTAAGCTACTTGAGGGCATAATTAGAGACAAAATTGTGAATTACCTTGAAAGCCACTCATTGATTGGGGACTCACAACATGGCTTCCGAAACAAAAGATCCTGCCTATCAAACCTATTAACCTTTTATAACGACCTCTTCACTGTTTATGAAGTAACCAAATCACTGGACGTAGTCTATCTTGATTTCCAGAAAGCGTTTGATAAAGTCCCGCATCATAAATTACTTTACAAATTAAAGCAAATAGGTATTGACGGTCAAGTAAACCAATGGATCGCGAATTGGTTGAGCAACAGACAACAAAGAGTAGTGATCGACGGATTTAACTCAGAGTGGGCGCCTGTCACTAGTGGCGTCCCTCAGGGCTCGGTCCTTGGCCCAGTGCTCTTCATTATTTACATCAACGACGTGGATGTTGGACTCAATAACCGCATTAGTAAATTTGCAGACGACACAAAGATTGGCAACTCGGTTCTCACTGACGAAGACAGGCAAAGCCTCCAAGAGGATTTGCACAAAATTTCAGCTTGGTCGGATAGATGGGAGATGCCCTTTAACGTAGACAAGTGCCAGGTCCTTCAAGTTGGAACGAGGAATAAGAAGTTCGAATACGAAATGCGCGGCGTTAAACTCAAAAGCGTTCAATGCGTCAAAGACTTGGGGGTCAAAATCGCGTCAAACCTCAAATTCTCACAGCAATGCATCGATGCAGCAAATAAAGCGAACAGAATGTTGGGCTTCATTAAAAGAAACTTTGTATTCAAGAATAAAGATGTAATACTCCTGCTCTACAACAGTTTAGTCAGACCCCACTTGGAATATGCGGTACAGTTTGGTCTCCCCACCATGCAAAGGATATTGCTAAATTAGAAGATGTTCAGCGTCGGGCAACGAAAATGATCCTTCCTTGCGCAACAAATCCTACGAAGAAAGGCTTTCTACCCTTAACATGTTCTCTCTTGAGAAACGTCGCCTCCGAGGAAAACTGATCGAATGTTTTAAAATACTTAATGGTTTCACGAATGTAGACAGATCAACATTGTTTATGATCGATGACACTTTGCGCACGAGGAACAATGGCGTAAAACTCAGATGTAGACAAGTAAATTCAGACTGCACCAAATTTTTCTTCACCAACGTTGTAGTGCGAGAATGGAATAAGCTTCCACCGTCAGTGGTCCAGTGTAACACGATTGACTCCTTCAAAAATAAGCTCGACCGTCACTTCCTTCAACTTAATATCAACTAGAGTAGAAATGCAACGTTTTGGAGTCTTCTGATTAATGTAAAATCACTTAGGTTTAAGGACAGACCACCAAGTCTGGACCATGGGGTCTGTGTGGTCTGATTTTCTATGTAAAATCTATGTAAAGAGAGACGTCAACTTAACCTCCATCAGGAAGTCCTCAACGCCACAGTTCGGGACCTCCGTCATGTTCATTCTGCCATCTCCCGTCTAGAGTCCGCCTCGGCTTTGGCCTCAGCTATTATCCGTCAGTTCTCACTAAAAACCTTGCAAATTGAAGGGGAAATGCGTATTTTGGAGACTATCCTTCTCATTCGGTTGGCACTTAGTGACCTAAATCATGATACTCTGAATCTCAAGCTTGGCCTTCAGCAGCTGTCCCAAACGCAGGTTTCCCCTCTCCTCCTTCCAAATGATGTACTATTTCGTGTGCTCAGCAATGCGTCACTCCATTACCCAGGCTTACTTTTCCCTGCAGCACATGAATATTTAGCATTGTATAGAGATGTCTCTAGGGTTATTTCTAAAGGTACGCTTTCCTCAGGAACCCTTCACTTCTACAAATCCCCATGAAAGGGTATCCCTCTGACGTGTTCGATGTGTTTAAAATGGACGCGTTGCCTTTTCATCTTGATGGCACGCCATATTTTCTGCACACCGACACGCTTTCCACTTACCTTGCGGTTTCTGAAGACCGCACTCACTATATGCTCTTAGACTCCTTGGACCGCTGTACTAAACACCACCTGCTCTATGTATGTCCCCCTGTCGCCCCTGTCTACTCGACTTCTGTCCGGCGCTGCGAGATCGCTCTCTTTCTCGATCGCCCAGACGCCCTCTCGCTGTGTTCTAAGTCTCTCCTCAGAGTCTTCCCCCCGGTCTTCATCCCGTCTCCTGCGGGCTGGGTCTTCGCTACCGATACTCCCCAGGTGGTCACCATGGTCTGCCCGGACAGCCCGGTCTCCAAATACAAGCAGACCATCAACGGGACGGGTCTCCTCAGCCTCGGTATGGGCTGTAGTGCCCACTCCGACGCCTTCAGCCTCCCTGCCTCTGCTACTATGGACGGTGACGCCCCGCTGACGGTCCATCGCGCCCCCTTCCACATCGGACGTGACGTAGTCTCATCGCTCCTGGCCAAGACTCCCCTTGGCCCCTTCCCCTCCCCGCCGCCGTCGCCCGGGTCGTCTCTGGCCCCCCCGCTGGACCTCCCTCCAGCACTTCACGCGCTCCAGGAATCCGTCTCTCCGGTCCCCGCCTTCGACCCCTTCCTCCCTTGGTGGGGGTGGCTGCTCCTCCTCGGCGTCGTCTTCGTCGCCGGTGGGGTGGCCTTCTTCTGTCTCTTCAGGTCCCGTCTCTCGCAGGCCTCCTCCCCCACGATCCCGCCATCCCCGTCTTGGCCCTCCATGGTCGTCCGCCGGGCGGAACGCTTCGTGCCACGAGGACGTGGCGTGATTTTAACGGGGGGGGTATGTGGTGCCCCGAGGGCTGCGACACCACTCGCTCCAGTGTCATCATCTTCACCGGCAATATTTTCCGATGACAACAGCGGTATCGACCGCTAAAACACAACACGGACTCCAAGACATGATTGTCCCCACACACACTGTTCATTTACCAACCTATACACAATTGCAATTGCCCATTAACGCACCCGCTTATCTCTCTAAGCCAAAACACAATCAACCGCGGCCAAAACACAATCAACCGCGGCCAAAACACGATCAACCACGGAACAAAATGTTATGAAAACAAAGCTGCGTCACCGCGTGAATTAAGCATGTCGGTTAGGTAGATTATTGTATGAGCTCGGTGTGAGTTTGATGTATGACTCACACGCCTGACGTATTACCCTCGTGATGTCTGTATGTATGTCATGCCTATATAAGAAGCATTTATGCAGCCAAGAGATCAGATCAACCAGCACTCTGTTCGTTGGTGTACACCCAGTTGTCCTTCCCTAGACAACATGGGTAGAACATTCATCTTTGCTACTGTGAGTATGGAGTAAAGTGGTACCATAGAGGAAAGCGTATCTAACATATCTATTGTGTTCTATTATCTTAGTTTTACTTAGGATTATATTTCTATGATACTTTATTGTGCGAGTTTTTACTCAATATTATACCAGTGCTAACGTCAGTAACCAATGGTGAAAGAAAACCTGAAGACTCATTGAGTCTCGTAAGCCAGTCGCTGGTTTAAACAATATTTTTACCCTTTGTAATATTAAGTAGTATTAAGGTAGAATAAAATACATATAAGAAAGGCGACACCGTTTCATCACCCCATTTACGAACTCCTTTAAATACTCCTAAAGTACCAGAATTTTAAGTCAAGTGTCACTAATGCAAACAGTGTGTCGTCTACCTTGTGTGCCCGGATTACGGGTTACAACACCACGCCAACCTCATGCCACATCCCGTCCGCCTTCAGCTGGCGGCGGTGCGCCACACCCTGTCCACGCCCGAATACTCGAGGTTGGTCGACAACGTGTACGACGCACACATGGCCCCGTTCCCGCCGCCCCCTGGCCATCCCTCCTGCACCTGTGGCGACGGTAGGCCAGGTCAGTTGGTTCCCGTGCCTCGGTCTGGAGACGCAGGTGTTGACCCGGTCGCCTTTCACAGTATCCAAGGCCGTGCGCCGACAGGACGTGATACACGCCAGGCGGCCCCTCCACCTCGCGACGTCACCTCCACGGAAGCCCGTCTGGCCTCGGTGGAAGCCTCCCTCCAGCGCCTCGAAGCCGCCCTCACAGGCTCCTCCGCTACCCCACGCCCTGGGTACTGCTTCTACCACACGCGTTCCGGGGCGGAGGCGCGGAATTGTCAGCCTCCTTGTGCTTGGCCCCGCCAGGGAAACGGGTGGCGCGGGGGCTGCTGACGGTCCAGCCCGCCCCCGCCAACCCTCATTCCACCCCCATCAGCCGCCCTGTCCCGGAGAGACGCCCTTCCGCGCGTGTGCCCGCCGCCGCCTCTACCCCTCAGCCGACGGATCCCATCCCGCCTCCTCGGGACAGTATACACCACCAGCCTCCCTTCAGCGGTGTCCCGCCCTCAGAGCCTTCCCCGACCCGCCCTCGCCACGAGGTTCAGACGCCCAGCGCTTCCCACCCTGCTCCAGCCTCCACGCCGCCCCAAGTTCCTGCACAAGCCTCACCCTGCCTGCGCGCGCTCTTCTGGGTAAGAGACGCCAGCTCTGGGGATCGTTTCTTGGTGGATTCAGGGGCTGAGGTGAGTGTTGTGCCGGCCACGGAGACACAGCGCCGTTCTCAGCCTCGCACGGCTTACGACCTCCTGGCCGCTAACCACACCCCCATCGCCACCTACGGTAGCCGGACCCTCCGCCTCGACCTCGCGCCTGCCGGCAACCTAACTTGGGCCTTCGTGGTGGCGGACGTCAACAAGGCAATCCTCGGTATGGACTTTCTCGCGGCCCACGACTTCCTAGTGGACCCGCGTCGCAGGCGCCTCCTTCACCAGCCCTCTAACACCATTCTCCATGCCGAGCCCTGCACCCAGCCAACGCCGCTCATCACGACCCTCCGCCAGTCGACGCAGTGCGAAACGCTGCTACAGGAGTTCCCGCACCTCACCTCACAGCGGTCTGCACCATCCCAGGTACGCCACGGGGTACAACACTCCATCGTTACGACGGGGCCGCCCTGCTTCGCACGCCCCCGGCGCTTGCCCCCTGAGCGCCTGCAGGCGGCGCGGAAGGAGTTTGAAAACATGCTGGCAGAAGGAATCGTGCGCCCCTCCGACAGCAACTGGGCGTCCCCACTCCATATGGTGCCCAAGGCTCAAGACGGGGAATGGCGTGCTTGCGGGGATTACAGGGCTCTCAACGCCATGACCCGTCCCGACAGGTACCCAATACCCCATGTGTTGGATTTCCACGCCAAGCTCCACGGCACCTCGGTCTTCTCTAAGATCGACCTCCTGCGGGCATTCCATCAGATCCCTGAGGCTGAGGAGGACATACCCAAGACCTCGGTGACGACGCCCTTCGGGCTGTTTAAATACCCCTTCATGAACTTTGGGCTTCGCAACGCTGCTCAATCCTTCCAGCGTTTTATGGACAAGGTCGTCAGGGGGTTGGACTTCGTCGTGGTGTACATTGACGACATCCTCGTCGCCTCCCCCTCTCACCAACAGCACATGGGACACCTCCGACTACTGCTCTCCCGCCTCCAGGACCACGGCCTCAAAATCCACCGTAACAAATGTCTATTCGGCGCCTCTTCCGTGGATTTCCTGGGCCACAGAGTAAGTGCAGATGGCTTGGAGCCCCTTCCTCAGAAGGTGGCGGCCATTGAGGACTTCCCGCGCCCCACAACCGTCAGGAAGCTGAGAGAATTCCTGGGCCTGGTTAATTACTACCACCGCTTCATCCCCCAGGCCGCAGAGCTCCTCGCGCCCCTCAACGATCTCCTCAAGGGGGCCAAAAAGACCTCACCCAAGCCCCTAGAGTGGGGACAAGGCGCGGAGAACGCATTCGGCGCCATCAAGCGACGGCTCATCTCTCTCACCCGCCTCGCGTACCCAGTGCCCCACGCGCCGACGGTCCTCTACACTGATGCCTCAGCGCCAGCGGAAGCAGTGGGCGCGGTGCTTCAACAGGAAGTCGACGGTGAGCTCCACCCCGTCGCTTTCTTCAGTAAGAGGCTGGAGCCCGCCCAACGCTCGTACAGTGCCTTCGACAGGGAGCTCTTGGCAGTGTACGAGGCTGTGCGCCACTTTCGCCACTTCCTGGAGGGCCGTGAGTTCCACGTCCTCACCGACCACAAGCCGCTGACGGACGCCATGACGCAATCGGGGGACAACTTCACTCCCCGTGTGTGTCGACAGCTCACATTCGTATCGGAGTTCACCACCGATATCAGGCACATCCGGGGGGTGGAGAACCCCGTCGCGGACGCCCTTTCCCGCGGCAACACCCCCCCCCCCCGGAGCGTGCCCACAGTTGCTCGCCCACCACCATAAGACTACGCAGCGATAGCAGCGGCGCAGGAGAACGACCAGGAGCTACAGGGGCTGCGAGAGGGGTCCACGGCGCTTCAGCTTGTCCGGCGTCACATCCCTGAATCTCCCTCGCAGCTATGGTGTGATGTGTCCTGTGGCCCGGCGCGCCCATATATCCCTCGCCAGTACCGCCGGCACATCTTTACACATTACCACTCCCTCAACCACCCCGGGATCCTGGGTACCCATCGCATCATCAGCAGACGGGCGGTGTGGCCAGGAATGAGGAAGGACATAGGGGAGTGGACGCGCACCTGCCTCTCCTGTCAGGCTGCCAAAGTCCACCGCCACACCCGCACCCCGCTTCAGCCTATACCTACGCCCACAGATCGCTTCCACATCATCCACGTCGACCTGGTCGGCCCACTGCCACCTTCCCGGGGCCACAGGTATCTCCTCACCTGCGTGGATAGAACCACACGCTGGGGGACCGCCATCCCCATGCCGGACAGCACGGCGGAGTGTACGGCCGCCCACTTCCTCTCGGGCTGGGTTGCGCAGTTTGGGGCTCCAGTCACCGTCATTTCCGACCAGGGCGCGCAATTCGAATCCCACGCCTGGCGTGAGCTATTGGCCTTCCTCGGAACGACACGTCAGCGCACCACTGCCTACCACCCACAGTCCAACGTGTGGTGCCCCGAGGGCTGCGACACCACTCGTGTCATCATCATCTTCACCGGCAATATTTTCCGATGACAACAGCGGTATCGACCGCTAAAACACAACACGGACTCCAACACATGATTGTCCCCACTGTTCATTTACCAACCTATACACAATTGTAATTGCCCATTAACGCACCCGCTTATCTCTCTAAGCCAAAACACAATCACCGCGGCCTAAAAACACGATCAGCCGCGGAACAAAATGTTATGAAAACAAAGCTGCGTCACCGCGTGAATTAAGCATGTCGGTTAGGTAGATTATTGTATGAGCTCGGTGTGAGTTTGATGTATGACTCACACGCCTGACGTATTACCCTCACGATATCTGCCTATATAAGAAGCATTTTCTCCAGGCTTGACCTCAGATTAACCAGCACTCTGTTCGTGGCTGGACACTCAGTTGTCCTTCCCTAGACAACATGGGTAGAACATTCATCGTTGCTACTGTGAGTATGGAGTGAAGAACTACCATAGAGGAAAGCGTATCTAATATATCTATTGTGTTCTATTATCTTAGTTTTACTTAGGATTATATTTCTATGATACTTTATTGTGTGAGTTTTTACTCAATATTATACCAGTGTTAACGTCAGTAACCAATAGTGAAAGAAAACCTGAAGACTCATTGAGTCTAGTAAGCCAGTCGCTGGTTTAAACAATATTTTTACCCTCTGTAATATTAAGTAGTATTAAGGTAGAATAAAATACATATAAGAAAGGCGACACCGTTTCATCACCCCATTTACGAACTCCTTTAAATACTCCTAAAGTACCAGAATTTTAAGTCAAGTGTCACTAGTACAAACAGTGTGTCGTCTCCCCTGTGTGACCCGGATTACGGGTTACAACATTGGTGTCAGGTGTGGGGTGGTGAAACTTGTGGTGAAACTTGCGATTTATATTGGTTTATATTGGTATTGTACTGGTGTATGTCCACATCCGAAAGCGAGGGAGAAGACAGTTATTCTTGGAATTACGGAATAAGACTTTAGAGTTAAAATGCCAGACGAAGGCAAGAACCCTCCCCCCAAAAAAGGAGATGGAAAATCGATCACCCTTGCCCATGATGATCTTGTCACGCTACTTAGCCGTCATACCTTGAATGATTTTAGTAGAGTGCAGGGACTCTTATATTTTTGTGGTGGAGAAGAAAAAAGTAGCAAAGCACCAAACCTCCCATGCCATAAGCTAGCAAAGAAATGGATAGAGGATATTGAAAGCCGGACACAGGCAAATTGGGACACTACCGGAAAGATTGAGTTAGCCAAACAATATGCCCTGGGAGCAGCGCGCGATCATCTCCTCGGTTGTATCACTAGATGTGGACAGGATTGGGAAAAGTAAAGGAAGACTTCCTACGTGTGTTTCCCACAGTAAGGACCTTTTCGGTCCTCCAGAAAGAATTGGGAGAGGCAAAACGGCGGACAGGAGAAAACATCCGCACCTTCCTCATCCGCCTGGAGACATTGAGAGACGAGTTGATCGCTCTCAAGCCTGACAATGCCAGTTTCCTAACTGAGATAACCGCTTTACGGCTCAGAGAGGCTTTCCCTCCGGCCCTCTTACTCATCTTAACGGAGGAAGAAAAGGGGGACCCACAGAAGGTATTAAAGAAAGGGTATGAGTATATTAAAGCTTATCCAGAGTCGAAGCTATCCGATGCCGATATCGCCAAAGAAATAAAAGTGCTGAACGTCTGTTCCACCCAGGCATCCGGACCCAAACATGTCTCACAAGCCGTCCTCCACGCCCTCCAGGCCAGTCACGTTACCCGATACCCCAAAGGGGAGGACGGCACGCCGCGCCACCTACACGCCCATATGGGAACGCGCCCACGCCACCTACATGTTATGCTTGTGGGTATGTAGGACACATGGCTCGCGATTGCACATATGGAAGGCAGTATAGGGGTGCCTACCACCCACCAACGGGCTCTCGGTACCCTCAGTACCAGCCCACTCGAAACAGGCGTCAGCCTGTCTCGCCTTGCGCTGCCTGGCGCCCGGAGTACACGGCCGGTCCCTCACCCTGTAGCTCCTGGGTCAACCCTGACCACGAGAAGAATAAAAACACGACCCCAGAGTAGCTGCGGCAGTCCACGGCCCTACCAACGCCCTCACGTTGAGATTGTGCGTAGGCGCTAATGCACCAAAGGAGATGGTTTACGCAATGCTAGACACAGGAGCAGGAGCGTCCCTAATAGAAGAAGATTTATTTAGGAAGGTAGGCGGAAGATGATAGTTACAGAACCTCTCTCCATACAAGGGGTAGATCGTACTCAACTCGCTAATAAAGGACTAGCCGAAGTAGTAGTAGACTTTGGGCACGGAGAAATTATAGAAAAATTTGTAGTAATATCACAAGGTATAGTGTTACCAACAGCAGTTTTGTTGGGCCTAGAATTTATGTGGAGACAAAATGTGGTAGCTGCACCGCTGGACACACCTGGGCAGTTTAGTGTAATGGTGGGCCTACCCAGTGGAAGTACATTCCTGGCTGCGGACGATATGAGCCCGTACCCAGAAGATCATAAACCTACTTTAGACGAGATGGAGGAAGTACCAGTGAAAGCATACGCTATTAACGTGGCGTCCTTGCTCCCAGGCACGGCAGGGTATGTCACTCTGGAGGCAGAGATTGGCAGAGCCCAGCAAGCCTTATTTCTCCCAAGGTCCAATGATATCCCTTCTTCATTTTTATTTCCCGGGTTAGTAACCTTAACTCCTAACGTCAAACAAACCAAAGGCAAATTCATCATTCCCTATGCTAACCCAACTGAAGAAACTATTGAGATGCCAACAGGTGAAGTGATGGGACACATTTATTCTTGTCACCAGAATACTATCAATCATCGACTAATGAATGTGTAGCGGCTGTCACAAAACAGCTACAAAGCCGCCTGTCACCCAGTCAAGTAAGCAGATGGTACTCGATAAGCTGATAGACGAGCTATTTTTACCCTCACAACGGGAAAATTGCTGTCTGAAGGGCTTAACCTGCAAGTATCCTGATGTGTTTGCTCTAAAAACGAGCCACTCACTATTACCCCTATTATGTTCACACTTTAAGGCTAAAAATGACAAGCCTATATATAAAAAGCCATACCCAATACCAGTAAAATATCATAAAGAAATAGAGATTCAGCTCAAGGACCTTGAGGCCCAGGGTATTATACGCCCTAGTGCGTCACCCTACAGCGCACCTCTAGTCCCTGTTGCTAAAGGATGGTGGAGTCAGACTTTGTCTCGACTTCCGCGCTCTGAACGATGAATTGATTGATGACAAACATCCACTCCCTAACATTAACCTCATTTTGCAACAGTTAGGGGAAAGTAAAGTATTCACCTCCCTTGATTTGCGCCAGGGCTACCACCAAGTCCCATTGGCAGAGGAATCTAAACACTTGACAGCCTTCACGACACCTTATGGCCTCTATGAATTCACTACAGTCCCCTTTGGATTAAAACAGCACCTGCAGCCTATCAACGGATCATGAATCAAGTTCTCATAGGTCTGACAGGAAGAATTGTACATGTATACCTTGATGATTTGATAGTACAAGGAAAGACATGGACCATCACCTAAAGAACCTCCATGCCGTCTTGGACAGACTGCAGAAGGCTCACCTGTCCTTAAGACTAGATAAGTGTTCCTTTTTCAAAGAGCAAGTAGATTATCTGGGTCACATTGTTAGTGCTTCTGGCTTGAAGCCTCAGCCCTCAAAGGTACAGGCGGTGCAACAACTCACTCCTCCGAAAACAGTCAAAGAACTTCAAGGTTTCCTGGGATTGGTTAACTGTTATAGGAAATTCATTAAAGACTTTGCCAAGATAGCATCCCCACTTAATAATTTACTCAAAGGGAGGAAAGTAACCAAGAATGATAAGACACATCTGGAGTGGAATGAAGAGGCATTGCATGCATTTAGCACACTAAAGAACAGTCTAACGACTGACATTGTTTTAGCCTTTCCGGATTTCCGAAGCCCTTCAATCTCACCACAGATGCGTCAGATAAGGCAATAGGTGGTGTGTTGCAACAAAAGGATGAAATGGTAATTTACGTCCCATAGCATATTTTAGTAGAACCCTGAATGGAGCAGAACGTAACTACTCAGCGGTAGAGAGAGAAGCTTTAGCAGTCATCTATGGCCTCAGTACTAACCGACCCCTTATCTTGGGTTATAGGATACACATCCTGTCGGACCATAGACCACTGACTTGGCTGTTAAAAAGCACAGTGCCTAGCAGCAGGATTGCACGCTGGCAGACACTTCTAGGAGAATTTGACTTTAGTATTGATTATCTCCCAGGCTCCAGCAACATGGTAGCAGATTTTTGTCAAGGATTAGGAATCAGGAGAGTGACGTGATAGAAGGCGAATTGGATGCTCGAATTATGTCTGTCACCCTTACGGATGGACAGGACACGTCTGTCGCCTCTCCGGAGGGACATGACAAACAGGATAAGTTTCTCCATTGGAGTCTTGCTGGACTCATGGAGCACCAGGATCGCGATCCTGAACTGAGAGAATTGAAGCATGCTTTTGAACAACCACCGGTGGTAACGTACATGAGAGAGATGAGAGAAAGGTTGCAGAGAGGAGCAATGTAACGTTAATGCAGCTAAGAGGCACTTCAAAAACTGCCTCTTAGTGAAGTGTGTGTAGAGAACGGCATTCTCTACCGCGATGTTTGCGATGAATACAACAAGCAGAAAAGACTGGTTATCGTTCCACCAAGCTACATTCCTAACGCGTTAGCTTTGGCGCATTCCATGCTACCTGCAGGGCATGGAGGCACTAAGGTTACGTTGGCACGCTGTCGCAAGTTTGCGTACTGGCCGGGAATGAAGGCGGACGTGGAGCAATATGTCAGATCTTGTCCTGTCTGTTGTCGGTTTAAGAAGAGGGATCCCCGCCAGCTCCACTTATGAGGTATCCAGAGGTTGGCCAACCGTTTGACAGAGTCCATATGGATATTGTCGGACCTTTGTCTGTTTCAGACGAAGGCTATAGGTATGTACTGACAGTGATAGACGTCCTGTCACGCTTCTTGGTAGCAACCCCTTCGTACGCAGGCAGCCAAGGAAGTGGCAGCTGCGTTCTACAAGAACGTAGTCTGTGTACACAGCATCCCGCCGATTCTAGTCACGGATCAAGGAAAGGAGTTCGTCAACACTCTCTTACGAGAGTTGACTCAGTTGTTACAGATTGATCATCTAAGGACAACTCCTTATCACCCGTCTGCAAACGGTGTGATAGAAAGGCCTAATGGCACCTTAATAAATATCTTGAGAACTTTGTGCGAGGACAATCGCGGTATCTGGGACCAAATGCTTCCGGTTGCAACACACGCCTACAACACTGCCTACCATCGTGTTCTGAAAGATTCACCATTTTTTTGCTTTTCTCTCGGGACCCAAATGTTCCTTTTGAAGTGCTTGAGAATAAACTCCAACCTTGTTATGATGTTGACAGCTATAAAGCATTTACTTTAGTGTCGCGCAGCGGACCTATAAACTATGTCAGACCAATATAGATATAGGATGGCAGGAGTCAGAAAGAATGTTTAGGAAATCCAAACCCAAACAGGTGGTAGTAGGAGATCGGGTCTACTTAAGGCATGTATGTACAAAGGGCGAACCAAAGAAGCTCCAGCCCTTGTTCAATGGACCTTTAGGGTGCTAGAAAAATAAGCCCTGTAGTCTTACGACTGCGTCATGTTAGAGGTGGTAAGATCAAGACAGTTCACACAAATAATGTTCAGGTCGTTCACGAGGACTCTCTTGGCTTCCATGACTCTCCTAATGTCAGGCGTGCATACCCTCTCCCTGATCAAGTAGTAGAAGTGGACCCACTCCCCATGACTTATTCCCCCGAGGAGCCGCTGCCATTGTCCTTTCCAGCTCCTTCCGAGCTCTCCTCACCGGCTCCTGTCTCCTCAGATGCTTCAGAGGTCCCCTCATTGGTTCCCTCAGCTCCTTCAGAGCCCTGTGTCAGTCGCTCATTACGATCCAATACGGTAGCCCATTCTCTCCCCAATGTGATGGACCGCCCTCTTGAGTATCGCCAACGACCAACGAACTGATGCCCCCTATAATTACAGATCCTGGGTGTTGCCCTCTCCTTGTCTTCCCTTGATCCCTCCCGGGAGCAACCCATTCGTCCCGGCCTCGTCTTCTCCCCAGTCTTTAAGATGCTGTTGACAAGACGGTACTATGTTGTCCCTGTCGTCATCAATACGGACTACTTCCAACGTCCTCTCATCAACGTGGCAAATCTAACAGCGGAAGTTTCATGGTCGATTGAACATATGAATCAATCGTTCCCCACTGTTGGTCTGCTCAGGCGCACTCTAGACTCTTTTCACATTGAGTTTGAGAAGTTATTCGAAGATCTTAACAGCTTTCTGTCGGCTATGAGTGGCAGAGATGGAAGCCCGTTTCGGACTCGCCAGAAGCGAGGAGCCGTGGATTTCCTTGGCTCGGTAGCAAACCTCCTTTTCGGTACGGCCACCAGGCCCAAATAGATGTGATACACGGAAGCTCTCCAGCTCTACACTCTGTCCACAGAAGAGAGACGTCAACTTAACCTCCATCAGGAAGTCCTCAACGCCACAGTTCGGGACCTCCGTCATATTCATTCTGCCATCTCCCGTCTAGAGTCCGCCTCGGCTTTGGCCTCAGCTATTATCCGTCAGTTCTCACTAAAACCTTGCAAATTGAAGGAAATGCGTATTTTGAGACTATCCTTCTCATTCAGTTGGCACTTAGTGACCTAAATCATGATACTCTGAATCTCAAGCTTGGCCTTCAGCAGCTGTCCCAAACGCAGGTTTCCTCCTTCCAAATGATGTACTATTTCGTGTGCTCAGCAATGCGTCACTCCATTACCCAGGCTTACTTTTCCCTGCAGCACATGAATATTTAGCATTGTATAGAGATGTCTCTAGGGTTATTTCTAAAGGTACGCTTTCCTCAGGAACCCTTCACTTCTACTTACAAATCCCCATGAAAGGGGATCCTCTGACGTGTTCGATGTGTTTAAAATGGACGCGTTGCCTTTTCATCTTGATGGCACGCCATATTTTCTGCACACCGACACGCTTTCTACTTACCTTGCGGTTTCTGAAGACCGCACTCACTATATGCTCTTGGACTCCTTGGACCGCTGTACTAAACACCACCTGCTCTATGTATGTCCCCCTGTCGCCCCTGTCTACTCGACTTCTGTCCAGCGCTGCGAGATCGCTCTTTCTCGATCGCCCAGACGCCCTCTCGCTGTGTTCTAAGTCTCTCCTCAGAGTCTTCCCCCCGGTCTTCATCCCGTCTCCTGCGGGCTGGGTCTTCGCTACCGATACTCCCCAGATGGTCACCATGGTCTGCCCGGACAGCCCGGTCTCCAAATACAGGCAGACCATCAACGGGACGGTTCGACTCCGCCTCGGTCTGGGCTGTAGTGCACACTCCTACGCCTTCAGCATCCCTGCCTCGTCTACTAGGGACGGTGACGCCCTGCTGACGGTTCATCGCGCCCCTTCCACATCGGACGTGACGTGGTCTCATCGCTCCTGGCCAAGACTCCCCTTGGCCCCTTCCCCTCCCCGCCGCCGTCGCCCGGGTCGTCTCTGGCCCCCCCGCTGGACCTCCCTCCAGCACTTCACGCGCTCCAGGAATCCGTCTCTCCGGTCCCCGCCTTCGACCCCTTCCTCCCTTGGTGGGGGTGGCTGCTCCTCCTCGGCGTCGTCTTCGTCGCCGGTGGGGTGGCCTTCTTCTGTCTCTTCCGGTCCCGTCTCTCGCAGGACTCCTCCCCCACGATCCCGCCATCCCCGTCTGGGCCCTCCATGGTTGTCCGCCGGGCGGAACGCTTTGTGCCACGAGGACGTGGCGTGATTTTAACGGGGGGGGTATGTGGTGCCCCGAGGGCTGCGACACCACTCGTGTCATCATCATCTTCACCGGCAATATTTTCCGATGACAACAGCGGTATCGACCGCTAAAACACAACACGGACTCCAACACATGATTGTCCCCACTGTTCATTTACCAACCTATACACAATTGTAATTGCCCATTAACGCACCCGCTTATCTCTCTAAGCCAAAACACAATCACCGCGGCCTAAAAACACGATCAGCCGCGGAACAAAATGTTATGAAAACAAAGCTGCGTCACCGCGTGAATTAAGCATGTCGGTTAGGTAGATTATTGTATGAGCTCGGTGAGTTTGATGTATGACTCACACGCCTGACGTATTACCCTCACGATATCTGCCTATATAAGAAGCAAGTTCTCCAGGCTTGACCTCAGATTAACCAGCACTCTGTTCGTGGCTGGACACTCAGTTGTCCTTCCCTAGACAACATGGGTAGAACATTCATCGTTGCTACTGTGAGTATGGAGTGAAGAATTACCATAGAGGAAAGCGTATCTAACATATCTATTGTGTTCTATTATCTTAGTTTTACTTAGGATTATATTTCTATGATACTTTATTGTGTGAGTTTTTACTCAATATTATACCAGTGTTAACGTCAGTAACCAATAGTGAAAGAAAACCTGAAGACTCATTGAGTCTAGTAAGCCAGTCGCTGGTTTAAACAATATTTTTACCCTCTGTAATATTAAGTAGTATTAAGGTAGAATAAAATACATATAAGAAAGGCGACACCGTTTCATCACCCCATTTACGAACTCCTTTAAATACTCCTAAAGTACCAGAATTTTAAGTCAAGTGTCACTAGTACAAACAGTGTGTCGTCTCCCCTGTGTGACCCGGATTACGGGTTACAACAAACGGCATGGTGGAACGCTTCCACCGACGCCTGAAGGAAGCTATCCGCGCCCTGCCACACCCCACCAATTGGATTGACACCCTTCCTATAATCCTGCTCACCCTGCGTGCCACCGAGAGAGAGGACATCCATCACACGCCGGCGGAACTTGTGTACGGGGAAGACTTGCGGCTGCCGTGTCAGTTCGTCCCCCCGGGGCATGGAGGCCACTCCCTATCGTTTCTCCCCGCGCTCCGGCACGCGATGGCACACCTCCAGCCCACCCCTCCACGTCCAGCCCACCCCTCCCGTCCCACTCACTTCCCGGCTGAACTCTGGACGGCGACGTCAGTCTTCCTGAGGACGGGGCCACATACCGGTCCGCTACAGCCGCCCTATACAGGTCCATATCGAGTCTTGGACCGTGGGGACAAACACGTCACGCTCGACGTGGGGGGCCGCCGCTATGTCGCTTCGTGGGATAGAGTAAAGGCCGCCCACCTCCCACCTAGCCATCGTCCTCATCCCCACCACCAGAACCAGCCTCCTGTCGCCCACGGACGGCCTGCTGCGCCCCCCGAGCCGCCTCTGCGTCTTCCACACCCTTGCGACGTTGTCTTGGCCTCCCCACCACGTCAGGAAGCTGCCGCCCTTCCCCTGGAGCTCCAGGAGGAAGCGTACCCCTCGACGTCCCAGCAGGGCGGGCACAGTGCCAGCGACCCGTCCACGGTGCCTCTCCTGCCCTCCACCTCTGCCACCTCCGCCGGCGACCCTCCCTTGCCCCTTCTCCCCCCACCGCTCCCCCCAGCTCCCAACCATGACCTCCATTCCCTCCCCCTACCTCAGACACTCCCCTTCCTGCACAAGGTACCACGCCCTCCCTCCACCTTCTCTGACCCCTGCCCCCACTGCCGGCGAACCCCCCTTGCCCCGTCTCCCTCACCGCTCCCCCAGCTCCCAACCATGACCTCCATTCCCTCCCTCCACCTCAGCCCCCACCCATTCCCGTCTCCCCTTCCGTGTCTTTCTCTCCCACAGAACAGGCTACCTCCCAGGGGCGCCTGTCTCCAGTACCAGCTCCAGCCGGCCTCGTCCAGGTCGACACATTTCTCGGCGAGGACGAGGAGGAGGAACACGTCCGGCTGGAGGGTGTCACAACCCGTTCAGGCAGGACGGTGCACCGCCCGGAGTATTTCCAAGCCTCCTAACGGCTACCTGCTGTGGGCGGGGGGGGAGGGGAGTATTGTAGCGTCCTCGCAGCAGCACATCTGCTTCTCCGCCCCCACACATCTGCTGCTCCGCCCTGCAAAACTAATCTCCAGGAAAAGACTGAAGGACCCCGCCCCCAGCACACCTGCGGGCGGTGATAATCCTATCCAGCTGCTGCCAGTTCGGAGACTCGCAAATCCTGCCCCGAGGTCTGCGAGGTCAAGTCAAGAACCACCAGTCTCCCTACAACTCCCACACGCATCACACCACTCCCTCTCGTGCATCCACGCGCCGTCGCCGCCTCCGACCGCGTACATTACTGTATATAAATAAACCAAAGACTGCTTGACTGTGCTTTCCATCAGTGTCCCGGCTAAGAAGAACACTACAGGAGCTTATTCCATTCTCGCAGTACACTGTTGGTGAAGAAAAATTTGGTGCAGTCTGAATTTACTTGTCTACATTTGAGTTTTACGCCATTGTTCCTCGTACGCAAAGTGTCATCGATCATAAACAATGTTGATCTGTCTACATTCGTGAGACCATTAAGTATTTTAAAACATTCGATCAGTTTTCCTCGTAGGCGACGTTTCTCAAGAGAGAACATGTTAAGGGTGGAAAGCCTTTCTTCGTAGGATTTGTTGCGCAAGGAAGGGATCATTTTTGTTGCCCGACGCTGAACACCTTCTAATTTAGCAATGTCCTTTGCATGGTGGGGAGACCAAAACTGTACCGCATATTCCAAGTAGGGTCTGACTAAACTATTGTTGAGTGGAAGTATTACATCTTTATTCTTGAATAAAAAGTTTCTTTTAATGAAGCCCAACATTCTGTTCGCTTTATTTGCTGGATCGATGCGTTGCTGTGAGAATTTGAGGTTTGACGCGATTTTGACCCCCAATTAAGTTCTTAACGCATTGAACGCTTTTGAGTTCAACGCCGCGCATTTCGTAATCGAACTTCTTATTCCTTGTTCCAACTTGAAGGACCTGGCACTTGTCTACGTTAAAGGGCATCACCCATCTATCCGACCAAGCTGAAATTTTGTGCAAATCCTCTTGGAGGCTTTGCCTGTCTTCGTCAGTGTGAACCGAGTTACCACTCTTTGTGTCGTCTGCAAATATACTAATGCGATTATTGAGTCCAACATCCACATCGTTGTTGTAAATAATGAAGAGCACTGGACCAAGAACCGAGCCCTGAAGGACGTACGCCACTTGTGACCGGCGCCCACTCTGAGTTAAATCCACCAATCACCACTCTTTGTTGTCTGTTGCTCAACCAATTCGCGATCCATTGGTGTACATGACCGTCAATACCTATTTGCTTTAATTTATAAAGTAATTTATGATGTGGGACTTTATCATCATTCGCTTTCTGGAAATCAAGATAGACTACGTCCAGTGATTTGGTTACATCATAAACTGAGAAGAAGTCGTTTTAAATGGTCAGTAGGTTTGATAGGCAGGATCTTTTGTTACGAAAGAAATGTTGTGAGTCCCCAATTAAATGAGTGGCTTTCGAGGTAACTCACAGTTTTGTCTCTAATTATGCTCTCAAGTAGCTTACCTACAACCGAAGTTAGACTAATGGGCCTGTAATTACCTGGTACTTTTTGTCTCTTTTCTTAAAAATCGGTGTCACGTTAGCCTTTTTTCCAATCCGAAGGGACGATGCCTTGTCGCAAGGACATATTGAATACGGTTGTGAGGGAGGAGACTATTTCGCTCTTTGTTTCTTTGAGCAGAGTAGGATATACTTTGTCAGATCCAGGACTTTTATTTGTTTTAAGTGATTGGAGGGCTTTAAGGACTTCATCGGGTTTTATTTCAAAGCTAGGCAATGCATGCTCGGGATTTACATTAGTACTGGTGTTGGTGGTAGTGGTGGGAGGACTGTTAGTATTAAACACCGAGGAAAAGTAATTGTTTAATAGGTTTGCAAGGTGTTGGCTGTCAGTCACTAGTGCACCGTCGCTGTTTGTTACGGGTCCAATTCCACTTCTTATCGCCTTTCTGTTGTTTATGTAACTGAAGAAGGATTTCGAATTATTTTTACAGTTTGCCGCAATAGTTTCTTCATTTCTACGCTTTGCCTGACATACTGTTATGCCGGACGTATTACTTGGGTTCCGTGTCGCCGTCACAAGACTCCGTGGGAGGGAGATATGTAAACACTTTGCACAACTTCTGTAGTTTAATATTCTTCCTTAGTAGTACACTTCACTCTTGACTCTTCACTGGCCACTAGCTTACTATGACTCGGACTGGGGCTCTCTCGCCCTCTTCTCCTACATATATCCAGAACAATACAGTCTAGAATGTTACAGTATATTTTAGATCATACAAGAACATGTAGCAAAAATATATGCGAGTTGGCAACACTTCCCGCCTGGCGACTGGCCGCGCCCCGCGGGGCGCGGACGGCTTGCCTTGCTCCCCGCCCCCCTGCTTGCTCCTCCCGGAGACTTCTAGAGGCCCATGGACGCCGGGGGAAGCTTCCAGCACAACACTATCCCCCCCTCTTAATTGTGATCGTCCCGATCACACACTTAACTATATACAAACATAAGAGAATAAATCAAAAACATAATAATCGTCGTATCGCTGTGGACGCCTGCGTTGTCCCTTGCGTTTTCGTCGGCTGCTGGGTGTCTGTAGTTGTTCCAGGTGTAGTTTCCCGGACCGTGGTACCTCCATAGGCGGTTGACGTGGACAACTTTCGGCTTGCTCCTTTCCGTTCTCCGGATTCGGTAAGTCACGTCGGAGAGGCGTTCTAGCACAGTATAAGGGCCTTCCCAGGGGCTCTGTAACTTCGGAGACTGTCCTTTCTTCCTCTGCGGGTTGTAAAGCCAGACTTGGTCTCCTTCCTTGAAGTCAACGTGGCTTGCCCTCATATTGTAACCGCGCTTCATGGCCTCCCCGGAGAACTTCAAGGCACCACGGACTTGATGATGCACCTCTTCCAGCCGTTCCTCTAATTGACGGGCAAAACTGGAGGCGTCCCTTGGAAGGCTTTCCCCAGGAGGCCTTCCTGTCAATAGGTCCACCGGCAATCGCAGCTCACGTCCAAACATCAGCTTTGCCGGTGAATACCCCGTTGTCTCGTGGGCGGCAGACCTGTAGGCCATGAGGAGCGCAGGCAGCTTCTGATCCCATGAAGACTGATCATTGTTGCACTGCATGGCCAACTCCTGGCCCAACGTCCAATTAAACCTCTCCACCATTCCATCTGACTGTGGGTGCAGAGGGGTGGTCCGGGTCTTCTTGATACCCAGGAGCTTGCAGCACTCAGCAAGGACTGTTAACTCAAAATTCCTTCCCTGGTCGGAATGGAGCTCGTTAGGCACACCGAAGCGACAGAAGAACTCTTCCACCAATACCTTAGCGATGGTAGTGGCTTCCTGGTCAGGGATGGCGTAGGCTTCCGGCCACTTGGTGAAGTAATCCATTGTGACGCAGATGTACCTATTTCCGTTCGTCGTCAGAGGCAAGGGTCCTGCTATATCCACTGCCACCCGTTCCATGGGGGCTCCAACCTGGTATAGTTGCAATGGGGCACGGTGACGCTTCTTGGGGACCTTCTTTGCACAGCACACCTCACACGCGTGACACCATTCTTCCACGTCCTTCCTCATGCCAACCCAGTAGAACCTTTGGCGCAGGCGACTCAGTGTCTTCTTTACCCCAAGGTGTCCGCTGGTGATGCTGTCATGCATTTCTTTCAAGACGCCTTCCCGGGACTTCATAGGTAGCACCGTGGACCAGTAGTGGTCAAGACCATCATGAAAGACCCAGCGTCGCTGCAACACCCCGTTGTCCATCCGAAGAGTGTCCCACTGAGTCCAGTAATTCTTGGTGGTAGGGCTTTCTCTCGAGATTACTTCCCACCCAGGTCGCGTTGACGATTGACTCAGCCGCTCCATAATTGGTCTCAGATCTCGGTCCTCCTGCTGCAGTTTTCCCAAGTCTTCCCATGGCACTTCCGCTGTCTGTTCCACTGTAGTGCGGCGGCACATATTCTGGACGCTTTCCCTCTGGAGGCAATGTTGACACTCAGGTAGGCAGGGACGCCGGCTCAAGCTGTCCGCGATACCGTGTGTTAGCCCAGATCGGTGCACAATAGTGTAGTGATGCTGCTCTAGTTTACCGATCCAGCGAGCAAGCTGGCCCTCAGGGTTTTTCAGTGACTTCAACCACTGCAATGCAGCGTGATCCGTGTGGATGGTGAAAGTTGCAGCGTACAGGTAAGCATGGAAAAAGTCAAGGCTCTTGACTACTGCCAGGAGTTCTTTCCGGGTCACGCAATAGTTTTTCTCGGCTGGAGTGAGCTTCTTGCTGAAGTAGGCCACAACCCGTTCCATGTCGGAACATGCCTGGGACAGCACTCCACCAATCCCCTCATCACTGGCATCACAATCCAGTATAAAAGGCTTAGAGGGGTCTGGGTTGGTGAGTAAGGGCGAGCTGATGAGGGCCTCCTTGAGCTTCTCAAAGGCAACCTGAGTTTCCGCTGTCCACTCAAACTTGCGCCCCTTCTTCGTCAGGAGGTGCAGTGGTGCAGCAATCGTAGCGAAGCTTTTCACACAGTGGCGTAGTAAGGGGGGGGCGGGGGGGGCGGTCCGCCCCGGGTGACAGCTTGAGGAGGGTGCCATGATACAGGCTCAAGTCCAATGGCTAAATCCAGTGACGTAGCTAAGGGAAGGGGTGTTGGGGTCATATAAGAAGACGCCCCCCCAGGCCCCCAACAAAGGGGCCCGCCGCCCCCCACCCTCCAAATGGTCCATTTGGGAGCCCCCATTTATTGCCATACTCATTTGTAGTGTGCGGGGGGAACTCCACAAGGAGACAAGACCCCCGGGCCCCCGCCCACAAGATCTCCAGCTATGCCGGTATATATAATGTCGCTGTGGATAATAATGGAGTTTTGATTACCCAGCTCCATCCACGCGTGATACCGTGAGTGATGGTGCCTTGTGTTTCATATGACTGAAGCAGATGAATTGGTTTGCTTGTAGCAGAATTGTTATTTACTATAAAGAACATATATTTGCATAAGGTTGAAGCTAAAGAACTGTACTTTATCATGTGATGTTGAAAACTTGAATGTAAATGTTAGTTGTAGCATGAATCTCGATGAACGGTATCGTATGTAGGTGAGAGGGGAGACGCATGCTTTTGTATTATTATCATAATAATTTGGCTGGAGTAGGTAGAAACACACCTATCGAACGGGCGCAAGCCACTCCCGGTGAGGTATATATGGGAAGCGAGGAGGGTGCTGAAGCCCTCCAAAGACCCTTCCCATGTCCTCACTAACCGTTTCCCTATTGTCTCATCAACACCAGAGAGTAGTTCAGCATGCTCTCTAAAGACAGATCCTCTCTATCCACACCACACTACATTCACACAACATACACACCTTTTCCCAAAATTCAAAATTCAAAATGGCGAACCATACCCATGCCTCAGGGTCCCCGCCTGGTGGGGGGGACCACAAATTCCCCCAGGAAGGACTCCCCTTCTGGCTGCCGACTTGAGAGGTGTCTTGATAACTCCTCGAACCTCTTTCTTATCAATTTCTGCAACATTCGCGGTCTTCGTTCTAATTTTCATTCTGTGGAACACCATCTCTCCTTCTCTAAACCTCACCTTCTCTTCCTCACCGAAACACAGGTTTCTGAGGCTACTGACAGCAATCTCTACTCTGTTCCCTCCTACTATCTCTATCCTAAATTTCAATCCAAAGATGGTTGTTGCGCCTACGTGCGCAACGACATCACTTGCTCTCGTACCCACGACCTTGACTCTTCAGAATTTTCCACTATCTGGCCAAGACTTCATTGTCATTCTATTACTAAATACATCTGTGCTGTTTATCTCTGACCTAATTTTACTAATTATGTAAAATTCTTTGACTATTTGAACTCTAAAGTGGAGCACATCTTGACCCACTCTCCCTTCGCTGAAATCTCCATTTTGGGAGATTTCAATGTTCACTACCAGCTTTGGCTTTCATCCTCTTTCACTGACCACCCTGGTGAACAAGCCTGCAATTTTGCTCTCCTCAACGATCTAGAGCAGTTGGTTCAGCACCCTACACGTATTCCCGACCGTCCTGGAGACTGGCCCAACATACTAGACCTCTTCCTTACCTCTAACCCTTATGCTTACTCTGTCAAACTGTTCTCTCCGTTGGGCTCCTCCGATCACAACCTTATTTTTGTATCCTGTCCTGTCGCCCCTGTACATCCTCTGGACTCACCGAAGAGGCGATGCTATTGGCATTTTGCTTCAGCTCGGTGGAACGACCTGAGGATGTACTTTTCCGATTTCCCGAGGAATGATTACTGCTTCCAGGAGAGAGACCCCTCTGTGTGTGCCCAGCGCTTCACAGAGGTGATTGTCTCTGGAATGGAGGCACACATTCCACGTACTTTCTCTACTCCCCATGCTAAAAAGCCTTGGTTTAATCACGCTTGTTCTCGTGCTATCAAAGATAGAGAGACAGCTCACAAAAGGTATCAGAGCCTTCGAACTCCCGCTAACCATGATCTTTACATTACCGCCCGGAATCGTGCGAAATCTATTCTTCGACTTGCCAAAAACTCTTTTATCCATAGTAAATGTCAACACCTAGCTTTCTCTAATTCTTCCAGAGACTTCTGGCACTTAGCCAAAAATATCTCCTCAACTTTCACTTCACCCTCTTTCCCGCCTCTTCTTAACCCAAACGGCAGCACTGCCGTCTCATCTATCTCTAAGGCTGAACTCTTCATTGAAAATTTCAGTAACAACTCCACTCTAGACGATTCTGGGCATATTCCTCCTACTCATCCCCCCTCTGACCACTTCATGCCTGTTATTAAGATTCTTAAGAATGATGTTTTCTATGCCCTCTCTGGCCTCAACTTTCAGAAGGCTTATCGACCTGATGGAGTGCCTCCTACTGTCCTTAAAAACTGTGCTTCCGTGCTGACACCCTGCCTTGTCAAACTCTTTCGTCTCTGCCTATCAACATCTACCTTTCCTTCCTGTTGGAAGTACGCCTTCTTACAGCCTGTGCCTAAGAAGGGTGACCGTTCCAATCCCTCAAACTACCGCCCAATAGCTTTACTTTCCTGTCTATCTAAAGCTTTTGAATCAATCCTTAACCGGAAGGTTCAAAGGCACCTTTCCACTTCTAACCTTCTATCTGATCGCCAGTATGGGTTCCGCAAAGGGCGTTCTACTGGCGATCTTCTTGTTCTCTTAACTGATTCTTGGTCATCCTCTCTTAGCAGTTTTGGTGAAACTTTCTCAGTTGCGCTAGACATATCGAAAGCCTTCGATAGAGTCTGGCACAAGTCTTTGCTTTCTAAACTGCCCTCTTTCGGATTCTATCCCTCTCTCTTCCTTTATCTCCAGTTTCCTTTCCAGCCGTTCTGTCTCTGCCGTGGTAGACGGTCACTGTTTTTCCCCTAAACCTATCAACAGTGGTGTTCCACAGAGCTCTGTTCTATCACCCACTCTCCTCCTATTATTCATCAATGATCTTCTTTCCATAACAAACTGTCCTATCCACTCATACGCTGATGACTCCACTCTGCATTATTCAACTTCTTTCAACAGAAGACCCTCTCAACAGGAATTACATGACTCCAGGCTGGAGGCTGCAGAACGCTTAACCTCAGACCTTACTCTCATTTCCGATTGGGGTAAAAGGAACCTTGTGTCCTTCAATGCCTCAAAAGCCCAATTTCTCCACCTATCAAATCGACACAATCTTCCAAACAATCCCCTATTCTTCGACAACACTCAGCTGTCACCATCTTCAACACTAAACATCCTCGGTCTATCCTTAACTCAAAATCTTAACTGGAAACATCTCCTCTCTCACTAAATCAGCTTCCTCGAGGTTGGGCGTTCTGTATCGTCTCCGCCAGTTCTTCTCCCCAGCACAGTTGCTATCAATATACAGGGGCTTTGTCCGCCCTCGTATGGAGTATGCCTCTCACGTGTGTGGGGGGCTCCACTTACACAGGTCTCTTGGACAGAGTGGAGTCTAAGGCTCTTCGTCTCACCAGCTCTCCTCCTCTTACTGATAGTCGTCTACCTCCTAAATTCCGCCGCCATGTTGCTTCTCTTTCTATCTTTTATCGTTATTTACACGCTGACTGCTCTTCTGAACTTGCTAACTGCATGCCTCCCTCCCTCCCGCGGCCACGCTGCGCAGCACACTACTATCTACTAAAGCTCATCCCTTTACTGTTCAAATCCCTTACTCACGATTTAACCAGCATCTTCACTCTTTCATCCCTCACGCTGGGAAACTCTGGAACAATCTTCCGTCATCTGTATTTCCTCCTGCCTACGACTTGAACTCTTTCAAGAGGAGGGTATCAGGACACCTCTCCTTCCGAAATTGACTCCTCTCTTCGGCCACCTCTTTGGATTCTTTTTAGGAGCAGCGAGTAGCTGGCTTTTTTTATTACTGTTTCCTTTTTTTGTGTGCCCTAGAGCTGTCTCCTTTGTTGTAAAATAATAATAATAATAATAATAATAATAATAATAATTATTATTATTATTATTATTATTATTATTATTATCATCTTAATTATTATTATCATTTTATGGAGAACACCGAAATCGTCGTTATGTGACTGAAGTATCATGCAGATATGTATACTAATAACAATAATGATAAGAAGAAGAAAATGAAAAAAACTGAAGAAGAATTGTAATAATAAAAATGATGATAATAATAATAATAATAATAATAGTCAGCCGGGTTTTTTTTCTGCTTTTCAGTGGTTGTCTCTGAATTTGTCTGGCTGGAATAGTAAGCGATGTATGGGAATAATAATATAATAATAATAGCCTACTAAATTAAGGCAGGGCATTCAAAACCATGATTTTATATATATATATATATATATATATATATATATATATATATATATATATATATATATATATATATATATATATATATATATATATATATATATATATATATATATATATATATATATATATATATATATATATATATATATATATATATATATATATATATATATATATATATATATATATATATATATATATATATATATATATATATATAGGCATGTAGCAAGTCAGTATGGCTGCCGCACCATGCCATAAAGGCCTGAGTGCTGCACCGTGCACACTGGTGACTGGAGGCTGTAATTGTGAACGCCTGCTGCTGTAAGGTAGGAGTCGTTTTTTAGCAACCTTTTTTTAACCTATTTTAACCTCTTCACTGCCGCCTGCATTACGTACAAGGAAGTGATGTCTCTGTACTGACAAAAAAAAATGGGGAGGAGGGTGCAAAATTATGCTCCGCCCCGGGTTCCAAATACTCTAAGAACGCCCCTGTTTAAAATTTCACAAACCTGCGGTACTATGAGCACAACCCGAGGAAGTTCCGCAGCTCCTTCACGTTGGTGGGTGTCGGCCAGTCCCTTACCGCAGCCACCTTCTCAGGATCAGTGCGTACTCCAGCCTCGCTCACGATGTGTCCCAAGTATTGGACCTCCTTTTGGAACAGGCAGCATTTCTTCGGGCTTAGCTTAAGCCCGGGCAGTGATTCCCAACCGGTGTGCCGCGGCACCAAGGGGTGCCGTGAGATCTTTTGAGGGTGCCGCCAAAATTCAGGGGAAAAAATTGCATTAACTTCACTCTCTCTGCTTCTGCTGCTGCTGCACAATTTAGCGATCGAATTTTCAACTTAGCTACTTTTCATTGAATTTGTATAATAATTTGTACTTATGGAAAATTACAATCCAGGAGAACAATACTAATTATATGATTTTGCTGTGTAATAATTGTACGGACACTGGAGAGAACAGCTTGGCGGGAGAGTGGGAGGGAGGGAGGGGAGTGAGGGTTGTAGACTGACGCGTATGACACACGTACAGGGCAGGGCGCACAGCGAGTCGCCACTGGCCAGAGCCCAGAATGTCTCAGACTCTCAGTACTGATTGGTGACGCAAAGGAAGCAGAAGGTATGACATATCCTCCTCCCTCAGCTCGTTAGCAATACATACCTGGTATGTATTGCTAACTAGCTGAGTTCGTGAGTCGTTTGTTCATCTTTTTCTTTTTTTTAGTAATTAATTACGAAGTATTAGTAATGAATTTCTCTATGCTTTATAACACCAAAAGCAAAATTTAATAATATATATAATATAATATATATATAATAAAAAAACAACGGAGATTTTAAATATGTATTTCCTTATAAGGGTGCCGGGAAGTTTTGAAAGGCTTGCCAAGGGTGCCGCAAACTAGAAAAGGTTGGGAACCACTGGGCCTTAAGGTGTGCAGCTCTAAACCGGGCGAAGACCTCTGATAGCCTTTCCATCTACTGCTCGAAGCTCTGGCCAAAGACAATCACGTCGTCGAGGTAGATGAGTGCCGTCTTCCAGTGAAGTTCCTCCAGCACCCTCTCCATTAGCCGCTCGAACGTGGCCGGCGCGTTGCACAGGCCAAAGGGCATGACCCTAAACTGCCACAGGCCTTGACCGTAGGAGAAGGCTGTTTTGTCTTTGTCCTGCTCCGACATTTTGACTTGGTGATATTCAGACTTCATATCTAGTGTTGAAAACCACTTGGAGCCCACCAATGCGTCGAGCGCGTCGTCGATCCGTGGGAGTGGGTATGAATCCTTGATGGTGAGATCGTTGAGGGCTCGATCGGTAGTCCACGCAGCACCTGAGGGATCCGTCCTTTTTCTTAACGAGCACTACAGCAGACGCCCACTTGCTGCTGGACCGCTCGATTAACCCCTGTTGCCGGAGGTCATCCATCACCTCATCCATCTCCTTGCGACGGGCTGGTGCCATCCTTCGAGGAGCTTGCTTCACTGGGCGGTGGCTACCTGTGTCGATGTGGTGCTCTACCAGGTCCGTACACCCCAAGTCCAGGTTTCCTGTGGAAAACACATCTGCATTCCTCACGAGAAGCTCCCTGAGCTGTTTCACTTGGGGCTCCTCAAGACACTTGGACCTCCTGGCAAACAGGTCGCGCAGGTAGTCGGGCAGCTCCTCCTGGGGCTTCGTCAGGGTTCTCCTGCAGACACAGGTTCTCGGTTTCTGGTCGATCTCTTGGCACAACCCCACCATGGTCCCTTGTTTTATTTTCTTTGGGCTGAAGGAGACATTGGCCACGACGACAGGCACTTCCGCTGCAGTAGGGTCTGCCAAAGTACTGCCTACAATCATCCCATTTTCTTCCGGGCATCGACTTCCACTCTCTACCACACACAGACTAGCCGGGGGGACACCCGTAATTTGACAGGGCAACAGCATCTCTGACCTCGGAGGAATAATGGTGGTGCGCTTGACCGTCACTGGCAGGCCCTCCACTTGGCAGCCCGTCATGGTGGTTCTCCTGCACATTGATATCTTCGGGACATGTACAGGACAGACTGGTCGTTGCCCCCGTGAACTAGTTCTCCTTCTTCCCTCGCCCGAGTGGTGGTCCCTCGCTGGGGGCACATTTTTTCCGACACTCATTCTTCCAGTGCCCCTTTTCTCCACAGGTCCAGCACTTGGGTCCTTCCCTGGGCTTCTTCTTAGCGCCACCTTCATATTCCTTCTTCCCCTTATAGCATTCGTTCTCCTTGTGCCCAACCCTCTCGCAGTACCAGCACGTTCCTTGGAACCTGTCTGTGTCGCTGACAGCGCCCTTCCGTGCCCTAAAGCCAGAAGTCGAGTCGTTCCTGAAGCTTGACAAGCTAGACCTAACAAAGGACTCAAACTCCATGGCACGTGCCAGAGCTTCCTGCATTGATGTTGGCTTAGCTTGCTTCACTTGTATCTTCAGGTGAGGGCTGTCCAGGGCATCGATGAATTGATCACGCAGCAAAACCGTCAGCAGGTCAGGGCTTGCACCTGGGTATGCCTTGTGCGCCATGCTCTCAAGGTCCTGAGCGAGTTCCTGAAGAGACTCGCCGCGCCTCCTGTTGCGGGTTCTGAACCTAACCCTGAAGAGCTCGTTCTGGTGCTTGGTCCCATATCGTTGCTCCAGCCCCTGTGCCAGCCCGCTGTAGCTGCCCTTTGTCGCATTGTCGAGTTGAGCAAGGACCTCCAGCGCCGCCCCTTTCAGGCTAGTGGCCAGCTGTACCGTGTACTCTTGGTCATCCCATCCGTCCCGAGCTGCCAACAGCTCAAACTGAGCGCGGTAAGCCTCCCAGGAGACCTTGCCATCAAACTCCTGAGGCTTCTTTCTAACAGGCGAACCCAGCAGACTCATGGGGCTGGCGAAACTTCTTGCGGGGATAAACTCAGGCGAAACAGGGCTCAAACTACCCCGGACTTGCGTAGGAGAAGCATCTTGGATACAACTAGCCCCTGCAGGCACTGGCTGTCCGTTTCCAGCCAAGCAGTCTTCAAGGGCCTTCACTCTCTCACTTACTTCTAATATTTCTTTGTGTGTCGTCTCCCGTACCACCTCCATCTCCTGTTGAAGATTTGTGTGTTCTTTCTCCACTTCTATCAGGCGTTGTCCCAAGTTCGTGGTCACATCAGTCATTTCTCTTCGCACTGACTCACTTCCATCTTGTACTGTTTTTAGCTGTATCTGTAATCCTGTGAAGCGATCTTCTAGTTGTTCTTTGAGTTCTTGGAGTGTTCCTTCTTGTTGTTGCTGTGCTCTTTCTTGTTGTTGCTGCGCTCTTTCTTGTTGTTCTTTGAGTTCTTAGAGTGTTCTTTCTTGTTGTTCTTTGAGTTCTTGGAGTGTTCTTTCTTGTTGTTGCTGTGTTCTTTCTTGTTGTTCTTTGAGTTCTTGGTGTGCCCTTTCTTGTTGTTCTTTGAGTTCTTGGAGTGTTCTTTCTTGTTTCTCCCCCTGTAGTCTCAAGGCTTCCAAAAGTTTAGTCAACATGTCGTCCCTCTGGTCAGCTTGGGAACGAGTCTCCATGGCGAAAAAACAAATGGCTACACTCCTGACGCCAGTGTTATGCCGGACGTATTACTTGGGTTCCGTGTCGCCGTCACAAGACTCCGTGGGAGGGAGATATGTAAACACTTTGCACAACTTCTGTAGTTTAATATTCTTCCTTAGTAGTACACTTCACTCTTGACTCTTCACTGGCCACTAGCTTACTATGACTCGGACTGGGGCTCTCTCGCCCTCTTCTCCTATATATATCCAGAACAGTACGGTCTAGAATGTTACAGTATATTTTAGATCATACAAGAACATGTAGCAAAAATATATGCGAGTTGGCAACACTTCCCGCCTGGCGACTGGCCGCGCCCCGCGGGGCGCGGACGGCTCGCCTTGCTCCCCGCCCCCCTGCTCGCTCCTCCCGGAGCCTTCTAGAGGCCCATGGACGCCGGGGGAAGCTTCCAGCACAACACTACTAATCTTTTTACTCGTCGCCTGGCATCATGGTAAAGTCTAATGTTTTGGGGCGTGCTTTGTTCTTTCTTTAGCCTGTAAAACAATTTTCTCTCCTTGACTGAGTGTTTAATTTCGTTGTTAAACCAAGGTGGGCTTTTATTAGTGTTACTTCGCTTCTCACACAAAGGGACGAATGTGTTCTGCTGAGTGAGTAAATGATTTTTAAAGCTTAGCCAGGCGTCCTCTACATTACCGTCATCTGCATTTCTATTAGTTTTCGTCGGATTTCTACGAAGTTAGCTCTTTTGAAACTGGGCACCTTTACTTTATTTTCAGTCACTGATGTTTGAGCTCTAATGTCGACGCGGACTAATTTATGATCGGAAGAACCGAGGTGTTCTCCTACCGTGACATTACTGACTAGGTTATCTTGGGTCGTTATAACAAGGTCTAGTATGTTATTTTGTCGAGTTGGTTCAGAGACCATTGTAACGGGCTTGCGGGGGGCGTTTAAAGGGCATTGATTAAGACTTCAGCTTCCTTAAGGCAAATATATTCGTAGCCTATATGTACAGAAGCGTCGTAGCGAGAGCGGCTCCGTTGTGTGTCAGTCGGACTCTCGTGAAGGAGTGACGAGTTACATATAGGCTACGAATATATTTGCCTTAAGGAAGCTGAAGTCTTAATCAACGCCCTTTAAACGCCCCCCGCAAGCCCGTTACATTTGGTTGGCAGCGGTCACCACCGCGCCTGTGCCTTCGCTACCTCGTTCTTCACCAAGCTCCAAGCCACGAGAACTCACCAACAAACTCCGGGGACAGGCGTAGAAGGAAGGAAGGAGTCAACCACATGCCCCAGAAAACTCAAGCTACCATATCCAAATTCACTTTTAACTAGGTTGATGGTAAGGTGCGCTTCTCTAAGCCTCTGAAACAAACCTCTGAGGGTTAACATGTGTTTTTGCCAGTCATTAGAGACAGTAATTATATCATCAAGATAACCATACACATTTTCCAACCCATCAATCACATTGGTGATCAATCTTTGAAAGGTACAAGGTGCATTACGTAATCCAAATGGCATTACTCTATATTGGTACAAGCCGTCACAATGCCTGTCCTTGACCTTCACTATGACCCTCTTCCTGGCCATCATCTCTAGAACAATATTCTTTTAACAAATTCACATGTACAACTCTCTTAGTTTTACGACGCCCTGGAGTAGATATTACATAATTAAGGTTACCCTCTTTTCCAATCACTTCATATGGGCCCTGGTATCTTGCCTGTAGTGGGAATTTTCTAATGGGCAAAAACAACAAAACCTTATCTCCCACATTAAATTCTCTTTCAACAGCAGAAACATCATGGTGAACCTTCATTTTTCTCTGCGCAACTGACAAATTCTCACTTGCAAACTCCTGCATCTGCTTTAATCTATCTCTGAATTTTGCCACATAATCACTTAGATTGGTATCCTTTTCTTCATCTATCCAGCTCTCATGCAGCAATTTTAATGGTCCCCTTACATCTCTTCCAAAGAGTAGCTCATTTGGGGAAAACCCTAGACTTTCTTGTGTAGTATTACGGATAGCATACAACATTAATGGAACTCCTTCATCCCAGTCCTTAACAGACTCCAAACAATATTTCGTTAACATGGACTTCAAAGTTTGATGGAATCGTTCGAGCGCTCCCTGACTTTCTGGATGATAGCAGGAAGCTAAATGCTGCTTAATTCCTAGTGATGCTAAAACTTCCTTAAATATCTTGGAAGTGAAATTCGTGCCTTGGTCAGACTGGACTATTTTAGGGAGACCAAACTGCGTGAAGAATTTTATAAGGACGGGAATAATAGATTTGGTGGTTATGCTTCTCAAGGGCACAGCTTCAGGATAGCGGGTGGTAGTGTCCATGATAGTTAGCAAAAACTGATGTCCCTTTCTGGTTTTCTCTAAGGGACCCACACAGTCTATAATTACCCTATGAAATGGTTCAGAAACCACCGGGATGGGTTGCAATGGAGCTCGAGGTATTACCTGATTTGGCTTACCAGCAATCTGACAAATGTGGCAGTTCTTACAAAATTTTGCAACATCAGAACTCACTCCTGGCCAAAAGAAATACTTCAGTATCTTATACAATGTCTTCTTAACACCAAGATGACCACCTATATGATCGTGAGCTAAACTAAGGACTTTGTCACGATAACATGTTGGCACTACAATTTGGGTAACAATATGCCATGTCTCACTTTTGGGGACTTCTGGAGGATGAACTTTTCTCATAAGAATACTTGATTTAAGAAAATAACAGACCGACTCATTTTCACTCTCAGCCTCCGAGACTGCCCTATCCAACAGTTTGCCTAAAGAGGGATCTGCCCTCTGAGCCTCCACCAACATCTCACGAGTCACAGGAACATCACCCGTCTCTACCGAAGACTTTATCTCACTACTGGAAGTACTAACAGGCTCCTCAACCATCTCATCATGAATAGCCTCATTAGGGAATACCTTATCCAAATCAAGGTCAACATCAGTATCCTTGACAGCGTTCATTGATTGGCTCCTAGTGACAATACAAGAAGGGAACAATCCAGGATTCTGTTCTGTCAACTTTACTGCAGGGTCAAAAGTTAAGGGATTAGAACAGACTACAGGATCCGGAATTATACGACAACCAGCAATATCGTTGCCTAGCAGAAAGGTAACTCCCTCAACAGGCAAAGAATCCTGCACTGCAACAGTTACAACCTGAGAAATTATGCCAGCCTTTAGGTAGAGTCTACATAATGGTAGTGTGGTACATTCATTAATACCTTTCAGCACAACAAACTCCCCAGTGTACAAATCCTCAACAAAAGGAACAATACTCCTTACCACAATACTGTGCGAGGCACCTGTATCACGCAGGATACTGACAGGGATGGACGGACCGGCCTCAGAGGCTGACACACTACCCTCAAATCGGAATGGTTGGAACAGCTGTTGACACTTATTAGACGTGGTTAAAACAGGATCACTCACATCTGCTGGTTTAAAGACATAATTAATAACAGGTTTTATATCGGACCTACTCTGATCTTTCTTCTCCAACTTAGGACAACTTGCCACAAAATGACCTGGCTTCTTGCAGTAATTGCAGATTTTAGTGTCAAAACTTGCACTGTTCACACTTTTCCCAACATAATCAGTACTCAAAGGCTTACCAACATGTCGAGTTGTGTTCTGGTCAGGATAACTCTTTCTGTTAGCCTTATGAATTAGATTATAGTTTTCAGCTAAGAAAGCTGCTCTATCAAGTGAATCGACCTCTTTTTCACATAAATATACTCTTATATCATATGGCAAGGTGTTCAAGTACTGTTCTAGCACCATAAGCTCACGTAACTGATCAAATGTGGTTACTCCACGAGATGCAATCCACCTATTATGCAATTTCCTCAGCAAATGTGCATACTCAATAAAAGTCTGATTGGGAGTCCTGGCAGAGTTACGAAATTTAGACTGATTACAATACTGTAATCTTTCTGCTGGTCAGTCATCAAGGAGAGGTAGGTTGAGAGCCCTTTTCCTTTAAAGGAAGTCTGAGCAATTATGGGCCAATACCCTTTTGGCCATGACAAACTTGTGGCAACATTCTCAAACTGAAGGAAGTATTCCTCAGCATCAAGTTCATCAAATACAGGCACAAACTTACAGCACTTTGTCACATCAAATGCCTGCTCTCCAATAAGGCCCATTTCAGACTTCTTTTCAAGCATGGTCAACTGAAATCTTCTCTCCTTCTCTCTGTCTTCCAACTTCCGCTGCTCAACCTCTAACTCCAAAGCTCTCAGTGCATTTTCACTGAGACAGGTAGCCCCCTCCTCCTCACACAAATGTAAGGCCTCCTCCTTAATAACACTAGTATTTACCAGCATTTTAATCACAGCGTTCTTACTCTGAATCTTCCTCCAACTTTTCCTAACAGTAATTTCGTAATGCTCTGCCAAAGCAATCCACTCATCCTTCCTTAATGTACCTGCACTCAAAAACTCTAGTGATGGATTATCAATGAACTTTTGTACATTCATCTTAATATTATGCACGTACTCTCTATTGCAATAGATGGCTCCCGGACAGGCCCCCAATTTGTTACACCACCGGCTAGAACTTACTTTAGTTATACAACCGTAGGGGTGTACCAATTACCATACGCCTTAAAGGCAAACTAAAACAAACCGACACTAAAAACACTTGCATTTACTGAGACCAAGCACTTAAAACACAGAATAAAACTATAAAACATAAAAGTGGAAACATATGGGTACAGCAACACACACCGGCTATCTGATTTCCAGCTTTCGAGCCATAACTCACTTCTCAAATAAATTCACACCACAATGAACAATTAATACGTCCTCACACAACTAGTGAGCTTATGTTACAAAATAAAAACTAGAACAATACCTATGTATGGCCGACCCACGAAAGACCAACACCTTGCCACCTCCGCTTCCAGAACACAACTAACTAACTCCGGTACCCCAACAACCGATGAAAGCCGTAGGCTGACGTGGCAGTGGTCTGACGTGGCAGCATTCAACCATCGGTTGAATGCTAACTATTTAATATAATATAAACAACCATTCCCAACCTAGGGTCTTACGGTTATTGCCCACGTACAAAGGCCTGCAAGGCATGAGCCTGATACAGGTGAAAACTAATTAGATAATTATGGTTATTTGGCTCACAATGCACACATGGAAACACTAAAAGCAGTCCTACACAGACCTCAAGAGGTCGGATTAAAGCTCAAAATCACCAAATGTCAATTTTTAAAGCCTCGGATCAAGTTCTTGGGGCATGTCGTGGACGAATTCGGCATCCACACAGTGGACGACAAAATAAAAGCTATTGCCGAGTTCCCTCAGCCAACGTCTGCGGACAAGGTACGGTCTTTCTTGGGTGTCGCAGGTTATTACAGACCTTTCATAAAGGACTTCGCAGCACGCGCGAGTCCCCTAACCCATCTATTAATGAAAGACGTACCATTTCAGTGGCTCCCAGCTCAACAAACGAGCTTTGAGGATTTAAAGAAAGCGCTTACACAGGCTCCGGTCCTTGTCTTTCCGGATTTCAAGGACCCCTTTCAGCTTTGTACCGACGCTTCGGCTAGTGGACTAGGAGCCGCTCTGATGCAAACAGATAAGTCCGGCAAAAAGCATGTGATAGCGTTCGCCAGTCGAGTACTAACAGCTCCGGAAAAGAACTATTCTGTTACCCACCTAGAGGCTCTTGCCATTGTGTGGGCTCTGAATCATTTTCGTGACATAGTGATGGGGTACATAATTGTGGTGTATACGGACCACGCGGCCATAACTGATCTTTTCAAGGGAAAAAACCTACACGGTCGTCTGGCAAGATGGTTCTTAACGATCCAAGTATACAATCCGGAGATAAAATATATCACCGGGAAAACAAATGTGGTCGCAGATGCCTTATCTCGGAATATTCCGATAGGCGCGATTACCACCCCAGAGGTCATCCACAACTTCACTTCACCTGAGCTACACACTGCTCAGAGAGACCACCCTGTGTGGAAGAGGTTAATTTACGCCCTCGAGTCGGGAGACGAATCAAACCTTCCTGAATTGCCAGTTCCCTTTTCACAATTCTTCCTATCAGAGGACAACCTCCTTTGTAGGTCATGGCCAACCAATCCGGTACCTATAGAACAACTGGTCATCCCAGACAAATACGTCCCCGTGACGCTTAAGCTGGTCCATAACACACCCATTGCGGGTCACCCAGGAAGAGAGAAGACGCTATCTGTCACCAGACGAAAATTCTACTGGCCCACATTACGGGTTGATGTAGAAAAACATGTCGCACTTTGCGTCGTTTGTGCTAAGCACAAGGGGTCCGTAAAAGGGCCAGCACCTATGTTGCAATACCCAGTGCCAGAGGCGCCATGGGATGTTGTTAATATAGACTTATTACAGCTCCCCCAGAGCCAACATGGTTCGCGCTACTTATTGGTGTGCGTCGACCAGTTCTCTAGGTTTCTAGTTCTAGCGCCTCTCAAGGACAAGACAGCTACACGCGTGGCCCATGCCCTCGTGACTCACGTGTTGTGTCCACATTCGTCTCCTCGAATTTTTTTGAGTGACAATGGCACCGAGTTCAGGAACTCAGTATTGAGCGAAATATGCGCTCAGTTGAACATCACGCAATCCTTCATCACAGCTTACCACCCAGCTGCTAATGGGTTGCCGGAGAGGGCTAATAGGAAAATCTTACAGGTCCTCAGGCCTATCGTGAACGATCTCCACGATAACTGGGAGGATTGGCTATCGCATATAGCCGCTTCCATAAATACGTCGGTAAACGACTCTACGGGGAAGTCTCCCTACTACATCTTATATGAGGTGGAGAAACGTCTTCCGTACGACTTCCTAACAAAACCACAACAACCTCTCTACAACATTGATAGGTACGCACAACAGCAGATGCATATGTTTTCCAAGATACACTCAGAAGTTAGGTGTACGTTAAAAGCTATACGAAGGTTGAAATGATGTCAAAACAACACAAACAGGCCGTCCCGGTGAAATTAAAAGAGGGTGACACAGTCATGATTAAGCAAGCGGAAAGGAGTTCGAAACTGGGGGCTAAATTTGTGGGTCCTTACCGTGTTGTTCGGAATGTCAGGGGAAATCGGTTCGAGGTTCTCGAGTCGAATAGTGGAGTCAGTCTAGAAGTTCACAGTGATCGTCTGGAATTCCCTCACCTTTGGACCTTGATATTGGTAATTCCCCCTCAGAGTCAAATGTTCAACAAGATAATCCCAACACCCATAGCTATAACTTGAGACCACGGGTTTAAATACTTCATTCCCACCACTTTCAGGTCATAATGTTGCGTTTTCTGATCATCTTGTTGTCCCTCGGCTCCCTGCTTGCAACGACACCCATCCACCTGAAGCCTGGTGCCCTCACGGCACACATAGGAGAGGTCTTCCTCATAGAAGATGTGCTCCTCGTAAAATATCCATATACTTCCTTGACCAACACCACTGACACAATCAGGATAGTCTCAGAAAAAACTACTCGGCATGGCGGACGCCATACGGGCTACCAAGACTAGGGAATCAAAGGCACCTTCTAGTACCAACTCTCTGAATCTTTTTCAACTACTGGAGGATAGGATTCTGTTCTTACGGAGAAAAGTTGATGAGGTAGACATGGATTATAGTTTTCACTCAGTTCACTCTCGGGTAAAGAGGGGTTTGCTCAACATCGTTGGGTCCGCCTCAAAGTTCCTCTTCGGTACGGCAACCGACGAGGACGTACGCGATTTGCGGGACCACTACGCTCATGTACCTTTGCTGCCCGGAATCGCAGGGTGATCAACGCCAATTGTAGAAAACTTGCGCGGTTGCATACTAACACTGAGGAACTGCTAGAGCAGACAAATAAGATGGTAGAGATTATCAACATAGTTGTCAAACAGATCGACCAGGTGAATCAGTTTCTCCTCCTAGATCAGGCCTTGCATGCATTGAAAACGTCATTAACTCTGTCGCAACGGCTAATCAGCAGGTTATTAGCAACATGGTTGATGCAGCGCACGGTAGAGTCACACCTGCCTTGTTCCCTCTACACGATTTGAGAACGACTGTCCATATCAGGTATCAAAATTATAGCCTAACACCTTTATTCAACCCAGACATGAGTCAATATTTTTACCCCTTGATTGAGTCCAGCCTCACCCCCGATGTCATAATCATTCATGTTCCATTTCAGACGGCGGACGTGTTTGAGGCACACGAAATTGTTCCGTTCCCTTTTTCAGCAAGGGACAGTGTGTTAGCCCTGGACACGTCCCCGTCTCTTGTTCTAATCGCGAAGGATTTCGCTCTGTATTCAACGGGTAGCTACTCACTCTTGCAATATTGCAAGGAGACGGTCTTCGGGCGATTCTATTGCTCTGCGTCTCTCTTTGCCTTCCTACCAGTTTGGGGAGAGGTATGCGAGATCGCCCTCACCCGCGTGAACGCGTCTGACGCTCTTTCCCTGTGCCCTTACAAGCAGCTAACACCAACGCCTGTTTTCCATAAGAACTTTCAGGGTCTGCATTGTTTCTATTTCCCTCAGTCCTTCTATGTATCAGTCATCTGCCCGGAGGGTATCACTTATCAACGGGTTACTGGTCACTATGCCATAGCGGAAGCATGCTATATCCGCTCCACTAACATAACAACGTACCGGTCCCGGATCCGTCTGGTTTTCACGGCCAATATTTTCCATCGAGTGTTTCCTCTACGGTCTCTCGATAACATTCACTTCTCCAGCATCTCTTATGCGACTAATTCCCTTAATTCATTGTCTTTCGCAAACAAAACAGAGTTTGCGGAAACCCTGGAGGAAATGCTGCCTGATTATTTGCATCTCCCCTACCTGTACCCTGGATTTTTTGTACCAATGTTTCTGATGTTCGTCAGTCTCGTCGTCATGTGCTACGTTATTAGGAGGAACTCTGTCCTGCACGATTATTTGGTTGTGCAGACACGGCGACTGGATGCAGGGAGGCCACTGGCAAGGTAGTTTTTCCTTTTCTCAGGCAAGTCAGAGGACAGAAACCTGGCATTCCCCTGCTCCTATACTTAACATTGTACTGTTTCACTACTGTATTTTTTTTTAGGAGCTAGATGAACGTTTCATTGTCTGTAACTATGCCATCTATGTCTGTAGCCATCTATGTTGTATTCTGTACTTAAATCAATATTTGTGGTGTCGATAAATGTTTCGGTTATAGCAATTACGTACAAATTTTCTGTCAGAGCAAGACATTTCAGTTCATCAAATTTGTTTCTTAGGCTACGCGCATTGAAACTAAGGACTCTTAGTTTATCTTGAGGCTTGGTAATAGAGGTGGAGGTACTGGCGGGTTCAAGGTTACGAGTTTGTTGCGATGAATGGCGTCTATTTACACGGGCGGGGTGGAGGGACGTAGCTGAGAGTCGTTTTTTGATTGGTTGTCACGTACTGGGTCGTTGAGGAGTCTTCCGAGTCTGGCTGCCCCGATGGGGGACAGGTGTATACCGTCCCTGTGGAAGAGTTTACTCTGGCCGTAGAAATTGTCCCAGTCGTTAAAGAACTCAACGTCAAGCTCTCCGCGAAGAGTCTGTAAGCGGTTGTTTTGGCTGAAAGCCTTACTGAAGAAATCGCTCTCATCCCACGTCCGTGATAGAATTCCTGAAATCAATATATTAGGGGATTTAGACTTATACTGATGGATGAGCCTACGGTACTTGTCCAGCAGTTCCTCAGACCGGGTCGTGGTGACGTCGTTCGTACCTGCATGGAGAACAAAGAGTGAGTCATTAGAAGCCTCAACGGAGACCTCGTCCAGGGCAGCTGTGATGTCGTCAACCCCAGCTCCGGGATAACAGTAGTTACGCCTACGGCGGGGGACTCTTCCACAGAATTCAACCACCTGATGGCGAATCATAGAGTCACCGACCAAGAAGGTGCTCTGCTCGTCGTCCTCCTCCTCCAGTATGGCAAATCTGTTGCAGCAATGAGTAGGATAAATGACTCTAGGGGCGGGTCTGGCTCCTTCTCTCACGGGAGTGAAGCCTTCAGCGTCAGGTGCAGTTATACCGTTCCCCTGTGACGTCTCTTCTTCGGAAGGTGGCTGGGCATCGAGAGCAGGTGCGGAGGGTGATGAGGGGTCACTTGCAGCAGGGCGACGATGTTGGCCTGGATAAACTCCTGCAAGATTTCAACAGTACGTGTTAGCTCGGTGACCTTCTCCTCGCCAGCCGTCAGCCTTTCGTCCTGTTGAAGGAGTCTCATTTCCATCTGCTGTGTCAACAGGCAGATCTTGCAGACGGTCGATCGTCCTGCGAAGAAATGGGCTGAGAAGTTTCCTGTGCAAGTCGAGCATTTCTTTAGCGCCATTTTGGTAAGGAGGAGAGAGCGAGTAGTGTTTATCTATTTCTTTCTTTTTCTTTTTCTTTTTCATAGGGCAGAGGGACGCGCGCGCGCTTAAGTGAGAGAGAGAGAGAGAGAGAGAGAG
>NC_066528.1:8935387-9042262 GCF_024679095.1 Eriocheir sinensis
AAGTGTTGTTGTGGAATGAACGGTGTCTCGCTCGTGTCGGGTGTGAGTGGCGGAGAGGTTCACTGCTATTCAGGAAGTGTAAGGGAGGCTTTGGCCTGTAATTAAGGTGAAAATAAATGTAGCATGCGATGTAACATACATGTTAAACCAAGATATCACTGCTACAAATAATAACACCAGAGAGAAGACGAGACGTATTATCTAGAGTCAAGCCTTTGATCCTCCATCACCATTCACGCAGTGAATTGCAGGGTAGTCTCTTTCTCTCTCTCCTTCAGACAAAAAAGAGAGAGAGAGAGAGAGAGAGAGAGAGAGAGAGAGAGAGAGAGAGAGAGAGAGAGAGAGAGAGAGAGAGAGAGAGAGAGAGAGAGAGAGAGAGAGAGAGAGAGAGAGAGAGAGAGAGAGAGAGAGAGAGAGAGAGAGAGAGAGAGAGAGAGAGAGAGAGAGAGAGAGAGAGAGAGAGAGAGAGAGAGAGAGAGAGAGAGAGAGAGAGAGAGAGAGAGAGAGAGAGAGAGAGAGAGAGAGAGAGAGAGAGAGAGAGAGAGAGAGAGAGAGAGAGAGAGAGAGAGAGAGGAGAGAGAGAGAGAGAGAGAGAGAGAGAGAGAGAGAGAAGAGAGAGAGAGAGAGAGAGAGAGAGAGAGAGAGAGAGAGAGAGAGAGAGAGAGAGAGTAGAGAGAGAGAGAGAGAGAGAGAGAGAGAGAGAGAGAGAGAGAGAGAGAGAGAGAGAGAGAGAGAGAGAGAGAGAGAGAGAGAGAGAGAGAGAGAGAGAGAGAGAGAGAGAGAGAGAGAGAGAGAGAGAGAGAGAGAGAGAGAGAATGATATTTGACGGTTTGCTTGCCTGCCCACTACACCACCATTCAATAGTTCACAGTGTTATGAGAGGAGAGTCCCACATGTAAGAGGTTGTTGTGGGTTACTGTTAACTTACTATAGTGAATCATGGCAGTGCCGTGGTAAAGTGGCATATACTTATTTAGAGTTGATGGTCCTTCAACTGTATGGGTATAATTTAGGTGGTGTGTTTCGAAATCGTGGTCACGTGACGCCCACCATGGCTAAGTGCGTATAACATACTTCATGCAATAGTTTGTGGACCTTGCTCCTTTGGGTTAAGTAATATTGTTTTTTTACCACCAGCGTGTAGGCAGGAAATGGACAACAAACATTTGATCAGGTTCACGCTCATTGTGGAGGTGTTCATGGTTTTCAGATTCTCAGAGCTATTACTGCTAGTGTGCACACGCTCACACGTGAATGCTGATGGAGGAGCCGAACATCAAAGTCTCACTCCAGATAATACGCCTCGCCTTCTCTGCTGTTATTATTTTGTAGTGATATCTTGGTTTAACATGTGTTACATACGCATACTACATATATTTTCACCACTTAATTATGAATAAAGCCTCCCTTACACTTCCTGAATAGCAGTGAACCTCTCCACCACTCACACCAACACGAATTTAACACTGCTCATTCACAACAACACTTGAGTAGTACTACTGCGACGTTGCCGGTTGGAGGGAAGGCTTACCACTGTGGGTACAGGAAATCATTTCTGCAACTGTACATGAATCTATCACCTTGACGTCTAGTCATTTCCATGTCTACTGTAGTACTAAGTACTGTAGTTAGTGTAGTATTTTTTTCCCTCATGGCGTCCATTTGGATAATTTAGCCTTTATAATCACTCTACTTTGTATAATATGAAATATTACATTACATGGTATTGTCCCACTGAATTTAAAATTGCTACAAAAATAAAATATGTATTTGGACTATATAAATGTCAGTGTATGTTTGGATCTATGCCTATGGTACTGGTCCGCAGAATTTGTTTCACTTGCTTGACTGGTCTGTGGCTTTGAAAAGGTTAGGAGCCACTGCCCTAGAGGACTCAGGTTCAAGTCCCACCTGCTACTACTTGGTGACAATTTTCAGTCATTGCCGAGTGGTCTAAGACAACCCACGTGCTATCTTGATGGCCACTATCAACCTGGACTCTTGTGAAAGTCTCTTAAGAGGATCAAGTGGAGCTCTGGGGGGACAACATGAGCCAAGCAAGAATGGCACTACCAAAAACACTTGCCTGCACCACCAACATGTTGGGGCTGACCAACAGGCCCCATCATGAATCACTACTGGCACTATAGACCCAATATAAAAAAAGTCTCTCACCTTGATGCTGCTGCGAAGATGATCAGATGCTTCAACAAGATGAGATCTGGAAGGAGCAGGTGGCAATGCTAAACTCTGTGAAGTGTATGCAACCAATGCTGCTGCCCTTGTGTCCTCTCCAGCTACAGTTCATGAGGCACACCAGAGCTCCTTCAACAACAGTGTCTGCATAACCACAGCTCTGCAGGCACAAAGCTACAGTCAATTATGAACCACCTATAAAGTCTTAGAGCTTAATACTTTATGGGAAAGCATGGTTAGACCAACATTCATGCCATTCTAACTACTTTGTCCATGAATGTTATTGATCCTATTACTTGTTATTGATTCTGTTCCAACACTGTATTGCCACTACCTTCACACCTCCAACTTTGAAAACTTATTACAATACTTCAGTAGACCCTCTGTTTAACCCTTAGAGGGCAGGTGCCCGCAATCATGGATGGCGATTAAGTGGGTTCAAATGATGGGTGACCATAATAATGGTTTACTATTGTGAGCCTTTATTTTAAATCCATGAGGGTTCCTTTTCTAGTACAGCTTCCTGCAATAACTGCATAACACACAGTGTCCTCTACCACCCCTGAGGGTTCCTTTTCTAGTACAGCTTCCTGCAATAGCTGCATGACACACAGTGTCCTCTACCACCCCTGAGGGTTCCTTTTCCAGTACAGCTTCCTGCAATAGCTGCATGACACACAGTGTCCTCTACCACCCTTGAGAGTTCCTTTTCTAGTACAGCTTCCTGCAATAGCTGCATGACACCCAGTGTCCTGTACCACCCTTGCTGCAACCTTCCTTCAGTGGCAGTGTTGGGCACTGCTAACCGGTAAGTTAGCTTCGCTAACTGGTAATCTACTATCTAACCTGGCCTTGTTTAGGCTAAACCACTGAACTGATTTTAGTGAACTGAAATTAGTGGAAGCTAATGCTAACCACTAATTTTTTATATGGATTTAGCTTCAGTTTTGTATCTTGTCTCTAAAACACTTAAAAACAGACCTGGTGACCTGAAATATCAATATGTTGTAGCTCATACAAAAAGTTCCCCTAATAATTGTCCAATTACCCAACTTTAAGGCGTAATTTACCCAAAAGTGGAAGCCTTGGAATTATTGCGCCATGTTGCTCAACTGGTGCTGTGTCTGCCCACAACGGATCAGAACAAACCTGTATTAATTTTTTAGTGGACTTAAAGTTAGCGGAGGAGGAACTACATAGCAGAAGCTAATTGGTCTGCTAACAGTTTCCAAAGTTGGCGAAAACGCTAATCAGCTAAAGAAAAAATTAGCTTCTCTAATTAGTGGTTAGCGGATTAGTGGAATGACAATGAAATAAAAATTTCATTACTTCCTACCTTTAAACCACCCCAGAAATGGACTGCCAGAATATTGAGATGGTGATCTACGAGGTGTACCGCCTGAAACTTAGTGTTGGGCTTCCCAACTCTCAACACCACGCCAGTCACATCCACCTCCTGCCACAGGGGTCTCAGCTCTCCTAGGTTGGTGAGGCACAAAGGAGTTACTGAGCGAGCATACTCTGATCGCCACAGTAATGGGCCTCTCATGGAGCGCTCCCACTTGGTTTGTCGAGTGGATTTAAACTGCCTGCTGCCCCACCTGAGGAAAAAATTGTTTAATGGGAAAAAATCTCAAGGAAAACAGAGTGAATTGTGCTGGATTTACACTTACAAAAGGAAATGTTGATTAACCCTTTCAATACAGTGACGCAGACATCAGTGTCACAGTATGGAAAGGGTTAAGAGGAAATGGAAGAGGATTAATCCTCTTCTAAACCTCTTAATTCTCTTCCATTTCCTCTTAAGAGGTTTAGAAGAGGATTAAGAGGAAATGGAAGAGGATTAAGAAGTTTAGAAGAGGATTAATCCTCTTCCATTTCTTAAACCCTTTCCATACTGTGACGCTGACATCTGCATCACATATTGAAAGGATTAAAAGGAGATAATTGCATATATGATGTAAATGTTCCTTTAAACAAACCATTTTAGTTAAGAACCTGAAAATACATTTAAACAAATTCAACATTAGAGATTATATTTTCCCAAATGTACTACACTGGGGGTAAAGAATACAAAAAGACAAAAAGTGGGGCACTTACTTAACTAGAAACAAAAAGCTCTGCTAACCGCTGATACACACCTAAAAAGCTAGCTTTGCTATCACTAAACTGCTAAACCACTAAAAAATTAGCAAAACCTAACATTAACAGCTTTTATCATGTAAATTTAGCTGTGGTTTGTTTTACTGGCTCAAGTATAAAACCATGAGACTTAGAAAACTAAAAAGGTGATGATCTTATAGCTTATACAAGAGCTTTCTGAAAAGACATAGTTTGCCAAGATCAGGTGAAGATACATGTGTATAAATAAACTAAATTGCAGGATGGTGTTCCTCTTATCCCTTGACTTAAGAAGAAAGTCCTCCAGGTGGGGCCTCAGGATCTGAGGCTCCTGTCTCTCACTCTCCTCAGCGTGAATGGCTTTCTCCTCAACTACAGCCACTGCTGACTCCTCAACAGGCCTGCCATCCTTAGGCAGAACAAAACATTTTCACCTTCCACAGCACACGTTGCTGTCGCCGACACATACCGTATTTTGCGGCGTATAACGCGCACCTTTTTCACCAAAAAATTGCCTGAAAGTTTACCCCTGCGTGTTAAACGCTGAAGGAACAATTTTTTTTTTCTTCTTTGGGGTGTTTTAAGGGTCTTTTTTTCGTCTTGTCCAATAACAACTGCAAACTTACATTTATTATTGTTTATGATCCTTCATAGTCCATAGCTGTCTTATAATGTTACCATAGAATACAGGGCGATCAAATAACTACTATAAAAAAATGAAATCGGTGGAGGATCACCCATGCCTTGTTGTTATCCTGCTTCTCCGTCAGGCGCCGACACGACCCAGCCGCCATTTGCATTGTTTTGTATGCTAAATCGTGGCAGCGGCAATGCACTGTCCATGCTGGTGGTGCAATCGTCGCCGCAACAATTGATCAGTTTTAAATCTCCCGCTCACAATACATGTTCCAACACTATTCCACACTCCATTATAACTTTATTCTGATTGGTCCACGTCACAGAGTGGGCTGTCCTTGCTCCCCCCCACTACCTCCTATACAACCACACCCATACAGCAAAGCCGAGCAAACAGCTGCATGCTGTGTATCACCAGAATGGGGTAAATTTTGTCTTGCCTAGTTGTCTGTCACAACCTACAAGTGCTAGTGAGAATAATGGGGTAAATATGATATCAGAAACTGTACATCATGAGTCTTGTACGACGAGGTATTTCTCGCAACACCAGCCTGACCACCATTTGCACTGTTTGAAAACCACACAACCACACCCATACAACAAACAGCTGCATGCCGCATGTCACCAGAACCGTGTGAATTGTGTCTTGCCTAGTTGTCTGTCATAACCTACGAGTGATGGTGAGAATAATTTGATAATTATGATATCAGAAGCTGTGCATCATCAGTATGTAAGGGGATGTATTTCTCACAACACCAGCCCGGCTGCCATTTTCATTGCTTTACTCTAGAACACTTGTCAATTCAAGCAGTACAGGTTACACCAAAAATATATAAATTTCGGGAAACTGTACATCATCAATGTTCTTTAACCGTACATATTTCTGAGCATTTTAAGAACTATTTTTTTTTCCAAAATTTTTGTCTTAAAGTTTAAAAGCGTTATACGCCGGAATGCATTATACGCCATGAAATACGGTACATCACGTGTCTGTAACGTGACAATGTCATAAGTGAACTAAACTCAGGACTGCAGAATTGCAATGCTGCTCAGCTATAGCCATGTCCACCAACCACATCTTGTTATGCTTACACTTGGTCAGGCAATAGTGTGGTTGGCAGACTGTTGATGACGCCCACAACAGACAGAAAAAAACACCTTTGAGCATTATTTGCGGACGTAAATTTAGCACCACTAAATTTTAGCAGAAGCTAATTGTTTGTATAACAGTTTCCATACTTAGCAAAAATGCTAATTAATCAGCTAAAGAAATAGTTAGTTTTGCTAATTAGTGGCCAGTGGATTAGGAGAACCATGCCAACCATGCCAGCCGGCACAACACAAACATTACTGATGCCTTCAATTGATGCCTTCATGACAAAAATTAGAATCTTTACTTAGTACTTGCACTGCATCTTTCAATTTGGTTATAATACATACAGACACCAAACAGTGATTGTATGGAGAAAATTGAGGCCATTGGTAACAAGAGCCTCTCAAGTAGCATGGGGCAACTCGGGTTACTATGGTGGGCCAGTGGTTGTTTTGTAAGCTAAAACTAATCTATACTGCATGAATTCCTTGGGCATGCAACCCATTTTCCAGAAGTCCACTGAACTCCTTCATTTGTGTGGACAACCCTTGACTGGATGCCTGCACACTGCTTGCTTGGGGAGACCCTCAAGCATGGAAGGTGCCCCCTAACCACATGTACTGTTACAACTGACAATTCACAAAATATTCAATATAATTGAAAATTTCCAAATAACTATCTTACCTGAACCCAACAGCCATCAAGTAATGTATTATAAAGTAGGACTCCTCTGCAAGCATCTCCCTGAACTCCAAAGAGGGTCTCCACACAGTCACTAGCGCTCCATCTCTCTTGCCATCAATGATTCGAACCTGAGGGAGTTAGCATAAAGGTAATGGTAAATGGAGACATGTGCTGGAGCAGCAATGGTCAAATAAATGAACATTAAAGATACAAAAGATCTCTATATCTCTAAAAGCATTATTGCATCACACACCTTGAGTAAAGGAACCAATTGCCAATCCAGTGCAGAATTAAAGTACAGGTTTCCCCCACTTTACGGTTGGGTTAGGTTCCTGAAAACCAGATCGAATAACGAACGATCGGACAGCGAACTTAAGGTTTAATAGAATTTAATTTAATGGGGAGAGTAACCTACGGTGATGATGAGCCTTGGCGGCCGGCCCGCATCGGTGCCGCCCGAGCGGAATCCCCATCGCGGCCCGCGCGTGTGTGGCTGTATTTGTTGTGGGTTTGGGCTTCTCAATTTGCCGATTCCCATCCTCCACATGTTGCACGGGACTCCTTTCCTTTCTTCCATCTCTTCTTTTTGAGAAAGAAGAGATGGAAGAAGGGAGGGGGGTTCCACGCAACATGTGAAAAACAAGAGTTAGCAAATTGAGGAGCCCAGGCCCGTGGTGGGCACAGCCACACACATGCGGGCCCCAACGAAAACACCGCCCAGGTGGTGCCTCGTCAGCGTCTTTGCCATTAATGTAGACGCTGTTTCACCTACTTTCTTTACATTGGGTGCTTGTTTGATTATAGTAGAAACAGTAGATTGGGGCAATTGCAGGAATTTGGCGATGGAGTTAGCCCCTTCACCTTCCTCATGGCGCTTAACAATTTGTTTTTTCTCTAAAGATAAGCTTTTCCTCGGTCTTTTGGCCTTTATTTCAGCAGCACTAGTTGTTGCAGGATGCTTGGAAGCCATCACGTATGTATCACTCGTAATACCAACAATGAATGTGAATTATATCAAAACACGAACACTGGTGTAGACGGACTGACGGAGTAAACACAACTGAATAAATTGCGGGAATGAGTTTCGATGGGTGGCCGCTGGGGCGTGGGAGGCGCTAGGATTGTGGTGCGTTTGTTTACGGTTTGGTGGTGATCGGTTAACTGAGCGCCTTCATCGAAAAACGAGCGAGCGGTATCAATTCATAACGATCGTATAAGCGAAATATCGGATATCGAACCATTGAATAGCGAGGGAAACCTGTACAGGCAAACAGGACTCACACTCACAAAAACGTCATCATGATCAATTAAACTGTTTCCTGCACTGTTTTCATTAAAATTGTCAAAATTATTTGACAGGAGAAAAAAATCACACCAAAGCACATTTTTCAATCATTGAAAATGTAATATGAAGCTGATAACCTCCCTGGAGCTGCTGAATGATTATTTCAAATGAAAATCAACTTCAGGGAAACATCACGCCATTTCTTAATTACCAGTGTAACGCCATGGGTGTATGTATGTGAAACATATGCCTATGCTGAAACTATCTGCACTCATTTTCAGATCCACAGCTTGATTCAAACCAAAAAAAATTAAGAATCTGATTTTTTGTTAAAATTTAACTCCCAACTACCGTCAAACCTCAGTTTACGAGTACCTTAGTTTATGAGCATTTTGATTTATGAGCAAAACGTCCCACAAAAAATGCCTTGGTTTACGAGCGGTGACTTGGTATACAAGCATCCTGTTTGATCCTTTTTTTGTCGCCACCCCCCGGATGGGGACACGGACTATATGAAGGCTGTCAGGGTTAGGCGTGTACGTCCTCGAAGTGACTGCTCATGAAGGGGAGGGGAGGATGCCGATAGACTGACTCTATCAGCTTACGTCAGCCTAGCTGACCAAGTCGGTCTTTCGACGAGGACTAGCGTGTCTCTTTGTACAAGTCGAAGAAGTTAGCGTGGGTTCCCTTTGTTCGCTGCAAGACGAGAGTGCTCAGAGCAGAAAACAATGGGAAGAGAGTCTCATTTAGGGCTGGCACCTTGATCTAAAACAAATAAGGAACACAACATTCCATCCTCCAATACAGAACAAATCCATATTTGAAGGAAAGGATGGCAACCCTAAAACTTATCTTGCCTGCCATGACTGACAGCCACTGCCTGCTGCTGGTGAAGGCAAGAGGAAGGGGGGAAGAGATGTTACAATGTGTATTTTACATATATTTCAGGACGACCCTTGACAAACATAATTTTATAGACTGGTTTTGTGGTTCACCGAAAAATGCGCTCAATACATTTTTAAAACACTGAATTTTATTTGCTTAACTATTCAGACAGGCAAATACGGAACAAATGGCATTCCGTATTTTAAGGAAAGGGTGGCAAGTTTGCAACCCCAATGCATCATCTGGCAATATATGGCCTTCTTGAACGACTCCCCATTCTTGAGACTGTTTTTCACCTCCCTCCCGTAATCCGCAAGAGTGCTCTATCTTGTCCATATGATTGGATGAGTCAACAATATTTCTCACTCTGTGACTCATCAAGGACAACACGCATTAATTTAGTCACAGTTACGGGATCTACAGTTCATTAGGAGTATTTCAGTAGCTACTTAGGGTCACTGCATGCGATGGAGTTTCTTAAAACGTCCTTTTTCTCTACAAAATATTGACAAATGGCATCGTTTCAATTTCTTGTTTCTAACGATGATGATGATGATACCGGGAAGTTCTTACTTATCATACAGTGATGCTTTAAAATGGTCTGTGGTGCAACAGTAACACAACAGTAACCTCGTGAACTTTATGTCCACCCCCACCTGGTCATCGCCATAGGCCTATGGAGGTGCGGCCAGCAAAACAGTGGCCGTACCCAGCCCCGCCGCGGCTTGCGCAGGACCCCTGATTCTTCCCAAGAATTGGAAGAATTCTTTAAAATCTGACACACCAGAACAAGAAACGCAAAAATTTTGCAAGATTTGGGGTTAATTCTTCCTCGGTCTAGGGTAATTCTTGACTGCCAGATGACGGCTCTTATCTCAGTCCGCGTTGTAAACTCGTAGAAATAGCACCCGAGGGCTCGTGCCATGTTTCAGCACTACAGTGTGAGTTCTTTGTGTTTTAACAATGTCCCCCAGAAAGATGGTTAAAAGGGATGGTGCTGCAAAGAAGAAAACAGAAACGGTGGATACTATGCTCACAAAAGTAATGGGGCAAGCCTTGGCATCTTGCATGCCCTCCTGCACGTGACTGACTCGCTCACCCTCCATCTCTGATGATACATCGGGTTAGTTTCATGTTGGTGGTCGAACGTAGTTCTGGTGCCTCAAGAATACAGAAACTACAGCTAATAAAACCCGGGGTGAAACCTTCCCCTCGAGCGCAGCTAGCGGTTGCGGGAGCCTCCGTAACAACCGAAACACATTGATTTGTGTTTCATATTATTTATCATCGCTATTTTGTTTGTAAAATAACTTTAATTCTGTAAAAAATAACATGCAAAATGATTTTTATATAAACATTTTTTTTGAGATATGGGATCCAATAATGAAATTTACATTAATTCCAATGGGGAAATTCATTTTGGTTTACATGTGTTTTGATGAACGAGCAACATTCCAGAACCAAGGTATGACTGTACTTCCTTATCTAATAACTTACTGCAATGAAAAAATACCAACTATACATTATATAATTTCTAAATGATTGATCATTTAAGAACTTTGAATTTCATTCTTCTTTTTGTGTTGGAAATTTTTATTTATTTATTTTTTTGTGATGGTTCTTCTCAGTTTGTGCAACTATTTGGAAAAATAGTTGCAAAGTAGTTGTAGAAAAAAAAAAAAAAGAAAAAAAAAATGCCACTTTTGAGATATCGAGGTTTAACCCTCAAAGCGCGGGTGTCGACAATAGTTGACAGCTGGTGCCTGGGCTCAAATTGCTGGTGCTGACAATAGTCGACAAGGCATTTTTTGACTTAGTGTGCCGTCAAATTTGATTGTTTGTGGTGAAGTCGTTTTCTTTCAAACAATGCCCAACCATGCTCTCTTGACTAATTATTGGTCAGTGTATGCCTTGTGTAAGCTTTGAGAAGATGTCCGCTAGACATCCCACCTCTTCTCACCTTCCAGAAAATTTCATCCACAAGATGGGGGCCCTCTGACCTCAACACCCATCAAGGGCAACAAGAAGGCCTAGAAGTTAAGTTTTTTTTGGGTGTGGCTCACAAAAACTGTATAAAAGTTATGCTTGGCAAAATTTTCAAGTGTGTGATCCCACAGCACGAGGAGTTCTCTTATCTTGTAGACAAAGCAGCTCTGCCAATCCACTTCACGATTCTCTTGGCAGCCATCGGCCACTCCTCAGCCACTACTGTCGTCTGTTTGTTTACATACAGCCGCGCGGTTGGTCGTATCCCCAACAGTTTTCCAACTGCATGGACAACCGACAACTCACTCCTGGTTGGGCGTACGGTACACCCAACGGTTGGAGGAAAATGGCCAGTGTGACACCACCTTCAGGTGGTGTCACACTTGCCCATTTTCCTCAAAACGTTTGGGCTAGGAGCAACCAGTTGCCCATACACCTAACCAGGAGCGAGTTGTTGGTTTGGGAAAACACTCCTGTCCACCCATCTTTGAAGCCATGATCGTACCATACCACAACAGCTTCTTCCTTCCAATTAACTGTAGCAACAAGTCCATAATTTGAGTGACAGCAGCACAAGCCACAACAGCCCTTACTTTGGCAAATGGAGCCATGTGGATAAAGGGTGACTGGTTTGTTTAAGTTGGGGATATGTGGTGAGATTCTCAAAGGTTACGTTGTCGCAAGCCAACGCTGTCTTAACCTAAGTTGTTCGAACATCTACATAGGGAGGCTAATTCCCAAAGGAGATCGCAGCCCTGCAGGCCTCAGCTGATTGGTGGAAGACTCAGGGAGCTGTGACGTGACGTCATTAGAATCGGCAGCGAATCACAGTCGCTTCTTAAGGTGAACCAGCCAATCACGAGCCCCGACCGCTGGTGGTGATTTAGTCATCCGCTCCCTCTGGTCACCGAGTGCCTCGACGAGACAGTTGGTACATACTCGTTAACACGTGGCAATATTCAATGTAATGCAAATAAAAAGCCTTTTTTGCAGAAACAGGGAGTCAACCGGTTATAATCATATATGCAATAAATTACTCAGGGTGACATTAGGCAAACTCATACACCTGCCCATGGCCACCTCCCCTGTAATATTGTGATAGTTTGTTGCTTCACACATCACTGAAGGACCAACATTTTCCATCTGTCACCGTTCTCTCACACTTTAATTAGGCTTCTCGGAGCACAATCATTTAGCTACGGGAAGCAGTGACAGCAGTCTAGTGAGCTGTGTGACTTCAGTATGTTGAGGGAAGTTTAGGCTTTGTAACAGCACCGCACACAAAAATGGTTAAACAAATATCTCTGCTGTTGATTGCTCACTATAACTGATAGACTTACTTATTGAACACATGTTCTTCCTATTTTCATGTTGGGAAACACTAATTATAATGCATTCCATATTAATCAGGGAGACCTTATAAGGCTTACGACTGCACCAGACCTACCCTTAACTTACATGCATACGTACGATCACGAAGCGCTTTGAGAATTGCGGTGGAGGCACTGCGTGGTCGTAGGTGTGGCTTATGAGCTCGTAAGAATTTTGAGAATCTCACCCCTGGGCAACCAACCTTGGGTGTATGTGATGCACACCCAGAAAAGTTGGAGTTGCCTGTTGTGCCTGCCGCCAACGTGGTTGGAGGAAAAAGGGCCAGTGTGACACCAGCTTGAGACCATTGTCTTCCGCTCTGAGTGCTTTCGTCTTGCAGTGAACAACGGGAACCCATGCTCGCGTCTACGAATCGTAAAAACAGGATGCTTGTACACCAAGATAACAATCGCAAACCAAGACAGATGTGAAGACAATGTGCCATGTTAGGTGAGTTGTGCTGTGGTAGGTGAGAATGGAGGTATCCCTAATGGCAGTGGCTTTTGTGAGCAAACAAACTGTGGAGAGCTAGCACAGCCCTGTGAGGATTCAGTGGTATCAATGGTTGGGGAAAGGGGTGGGCGGAGATGGGAGTGACAGACTCAAGGTCGCCGCTTCATGCGCCCCATGGCAGCATTGGACTACAGCTAACATTCTCTGTTTCTGAGCTTCTTTACAACTTGATGCCTTCAGCACAGTGGTGTACCAATGTGGTGTGTAATAAACAGTGTGTCGTAAACACAAGGAGTGAGGGTAAGTGGTCTGAAGGGAGCAGGAATGATGGAAGGATGAGTGGCAATGAGCTGATCATTCGCATCTAAGCTTGTGAGAGGAGTGATTAGTGAAGCCTTGAGTGTGATAGAGATGCCAGTTTGCCTCCAGATGCCAGCGAATGTCATATGAATTTCCATTATGGATTATTTTTTGCAATAAAATGAACTGAAGATGTATGCACTAATGTGTTCCCTGCCAACGCAAGTGACATACAAGGGAGGTGGGTGTAGAAAATAGGCCATAAATCTTTAAGTTTTGCTTACTTCCTTGTAAAACTTCGTGAAATGATCGCTTAACTGCTCCAAAATCAGATTTTTTTCCAATATTTTGATTTTTCAAAAATATTTGTGTGATGCTTCCCTTAACAAATTCTGCTCTCTCAGGACAGGAGTGATCATGAAGTGGAGGTGAGCTGTTCCTGTTCCTTTTGAAAATGGTTGGCTTTGGCCCAGTCTTAGCCTCATGGTTCTCTGAACACCTTGATCTTGGCCTCAAGGCATATAGTCAGACCTCAGTGTCTCAACTGAAATACATCTAATAATAGCGTGCAGTCACTTATGTAAAAGGGAGAGACGTTAAAAAATCCATCTTCCAGCCCCTGCATGATGCCTACCTTCATCAGAGGCACTATTTCAAGAGGTTTCTCTGTCTCTGCGAGGCGGCGTGTCACCTCCTGATGCAGCCTGCGCCGGGCCCCCTCAGCGTGCTGCTCCCGCCAGGTTCTTGCCAGTTGTAGCTGATGCAGAGTCAGAAGACCCTGAGGGAAAGTAAAATGTTTCATAAGGCAAAAGGAAAGGATGACTTAATATGTATAATTGTATGAAGTCATTTCTACAGTGATTACATTTTCATGTTTTAAACAATAGTTTTTTCAACAAACCTTTGTTTGGTCAAATTTGTCATAACTAATGTACTGTAGGGCACGCTCTAACCCACTAGACCATTGCAATCCCCCTATGTCAAGAATTCACTGTAGATCAGTCACTACCTCTAAGCTTGATGGATCTGCAGTCTCATTTAGTAGGCGAGAGATGTCTTGACCTTGGGTGAGGCCTCTGATCTCCTCGGGGTTCATGGTTCGCCAATCCCTCTTGGTTGTTTCCTCTTTTTCTTGTTGGTAAAGTTCTTTCTCCACTTCTGCTGTAATCTGAAAATAAAGACAGTTTTTACCTGAAGCAAAAAGAGTCAAAACGTGCAAGTAAAATTGCCGATATCTTTTAATAAAACCAGAATGACAAAATTTCTTAAGTCAGTGGGGCAGAGGCATTGTTGACTTACATGAACACATGACTTATAGGATTGGACTTGCCACATAAAGAGAGTACAGTAAAAGTCCAATAATCCGGAGTCCAAAAGTTCAGATGGTTTGGAATTTTCAGCCATAGGTCATTTTTAGCTTTATCTGATGACATCGAGTAGGAATGTAATCTGTACATGTTTTTCTCTTTTACTGAGGTGTTCTTTGAATATTACAGTTCCATTTGGTTTTCAACCGCTAACTCTAAACTTTGGTCTTCAAAGTCATGTTTTTAACTTGATTAAATTTTGTGACCCAATCTCAGTCTGGACCTTGAGCATTGCCGTCCTCTCAGTTCATTGGCTCTTTTTCACCAGTGTTTTTACCATTGATAACCACTCAATGAATTCCGAGTGTACTGCTCGTTTAGCCTGGATCACGCGAGGTGTTTAGTGCTCATTGTAATATTTTTTGAATAAATAGTGCATGCACCAAGACAAACCACAACCAGCATCTAGCAAAGGATAATGCAAACCCAAGTGCTCCTGCACATAAACCGATATGTCTCGATACAACTTGGAAGGGCCAGCATGTCCCAATCAGTCCACCACTATATATTAAAGGCACAAAGGTGAGGGAATGTTGCACACCTGGCAAAAATAACAGAAGCACTAAAGCTGGCTGCCTCTCCATTTTACTCATAACATATTCATAGCTTTTGATTTTGTTGTTTCTGGCAGCAGAGTGCGAATGTAACAGTGACATGCATCTCACAGTTGGATGCCAGTGGTCTGTGCACCTAACTGGTGTTATGCTATTCCTGTAAATGGTTGTGAAGTTAGGCTTTGGATGACAGGCGCTTTTACAAGTTCACATAACATTGATTTGAAATAGAATGTGAACCTGTTTTTTCTTTAATACCAGAGTTGTCACAGAGTGCAAATGTGTTGCTTGATTTAGCTAAAAGAATAAAAGTAGAAAATAACTTTTCTCACCTGCTCAATTGTCCTCTCTCTCTCTTTTTCAGTTTCCTGAAGCCTTTTCAAGGCAGCCTTTTCACTCATGTACAACCCTTGTGAAGGCTCATAGTAAAGAGTGTAGAGGCGCGCCACCATCACATTCACCTTCCCCACGAGGCCCCCGTTACAAAAAGTGTTCTCAATGAGAGAGGGAATTGGCCCTCTCTGTGGCAGCAAGCCAAGGCGGGCCCACCACCGAGCTCGGCGAGTCATATTGGTGTGGAGATGAAGGCATAACGTGGAGGTGGCCTGAGGAGTGAAAAATACAAAGCTGTGTTAAGAATGTATTACAAATTGAACAGACATAACTACCCTACAGTACTGATGATATAAATACAAAATTCTAAAAGTATACTCTGCCATTTAGATCTTCATTCATGATTGATGCAGTTCTACACATCCTGCCTCATACAATAGTAATTCCCCTTTAACTGCAACACAGTAAAAGTCCAATAATCCAAACAGCAGTGAACCGAACATCATTTGGATTATTGGGAGGGACCCCTCAAAACAAAAAAATATATGCATTTACATAACAAAAAAATTAAGACATATATGCTGTTTTCTTGCTCACTAGTAATGCTTAAGTGTTGAACAGCAGTTAAAGGAAGGTACATCCTTGTAATGAGAGTAAATCCAGAAGTAATAAAGGCAGGAAAAAGTAACACTGCAGGTTCACAAAAATGCCAAACAAGGAGGTGGTGCTGGAAAGGCAAAACCCTCTGACAATCATGGAGTCAAGATAAGGCTGCCTGAGAACTGTTTTTAACTTAATCTATTCTTTTTTCATTCATTTGTAAGACCTTTACTTGATATTACTGTGCTAAACACAATTCCTTAAGCCTACTGCAGGTCACTTTCTTTGTCACTTTCACCTCAAGCACTGGCTCTGGACCAACACTTGTAAAAGTCTTGGGAGGCATCTCTCTGGTGATATGAGGAACTATACAGTCCGAAAATGAAGCGAATATTCAGCTGTTAACGTTTGGACTAAATTTAAGTCTCTGCACAAGTTCCTCGTCCCCGCTGCCTGGCGCTGCTCAGTGAATTTGACGCCCAAGATTTTTTTTTTTAACTTTTAGATTTTTTTTTCAGCCTCCTTGGAAAAGTCAGACTACTGGGATTTTCAGATTATCCATTTTCAGATTATTGGACTTTTACTGCGACATGATCAGCTTCATCATATCCTCATCCATGTGGTGGAATGCCACCCTAGTTTTGGTTAAGAACTAGTAATCTTGCCTCTGTGTTTCTCTGGGGATAAGTTATTTTGAAATTTAACACCTAAATCTTTTTCTCTTATGCTTTCTTAATTTGATCGCTCCCAGTTTTATAATTCTATCGTTCCAGCTGGGTCTCCTGGTTCCTTCGACCCATTCAAGAACTTTACACTTCATCCCCCAAGTAAAGTGCCTGAAAGGAACAGGGCATCAGAGCTATGGCTAGATAAAGCAGGGCATTAGAATTGTAGATACACACACAGAACAAAGGGGTAAGCAACGTCAAAACAAGACAGCACCTGCAAGGGGTGGCACGGGGAAGTTGCCCCAACCAGCTCAGCACCATGGAGAACGAGCTTGGTGCCCACCTTCACCTTTTCCTCTCCTATGAGCTGCACCATGGCTTTGTCCACCACAGCACCTACAGAAGTGAGGAAATAAGAAATATACAATTTGTAATTTCAGCCTAAAGGCTGCCAATACTGAATAAACAATTTATTGTTAATATTATTATCATCATCATTATCATTATGATAATTTTTATTATTATGAAAGAATAAATGTGCAAATAAAGAAAGAAAATAGTTAATGAATCAATAACATTTACTTTCGGAAAAGCATTTACCTTCACTAGGGCATTTTGGTCATCCCAGGCTAATGGTAGGCATTTATTATCTGCTTGGTCCAAACAGAAGCTATGAGGCTGAGAAACAGCTAAATATTGAATGAACATGAAGGCAGACAAACAGCATGGGGTGTGGATCAGTGTTCTCTCATACCCTTGCAGTCGCTAGTATTTTTATGCCCTCAAAGATCACTGTTACTGGGTATTTTTGGTTACAAAATGGACCCATTTGTGATGGCTGTCACCCAGCCCTGACGCTTCAGCTGTCAACTGACCCAGGATTAACCTACCGATTGTCACATGTTACCACAGCCTCCAATTTACTTAAATTTGGAGTAGCGTGTGTTGGACACCATGGGCCATGCTGGCCCTGGGACACTAAACATGCATGGACAGAACTGGCCGTCCTGAGGTGCATGGGTTAAATGTTGAAACACTGGTCTGAATTTCCTCGGATATTTACATGAAAACTATATAACTGTGCGGCTTCCTCCGCAAAGTTTGAAGGTCCACAGGTGGTGCAGAGAAGCTGATGCCTTTGGGCCTTCAATGCATGTCACCATGCTGCCACATACCAAGTCAAGAAGCTGAGGTGCCAGATCATGTGATTTGCAATCTTGTATTTTCTTTGAAAAATAAACATTTAGAGATGCAACATTTAGGAGTATTCCATCTGAGAATCTCTGACAAAAGTAGATGATGGTTATGGCTGTGGCAGGGCTGGGGATGACGATGGCTGCACTCACCTATTCTGTACCAGCCGTCGGTAAGCTCCAACAATGGATGCAAACTCGTGTCTGCAGTGCAGGACTTCACGGCCTCTTTCCTTTCAACCTCAAAGTCCATCTGACAAGAAGCAACATATGTTTTTTGTATAAACATATAAATGTGTAGGATAGATACATATGTGCAGGGCCCGTGAGAGGGGGGTGAAGCTGGTATCTTTACACCAGGGCCCGGTCTCAAAGGGGGCCCGGCCTCAAAGGGGGCCAGTCACCCGACCAGGAGGGAAAAAAATGGGAGAGTAAATGGAGAGAGAGAGAGAGAGAGAGAGAGAGAGAGAGAGAGAGAGAGAGAATACTAATATGCAAAACACACCATAAACATGATATGTATATATATAATAGAAGTTTCTACAGTTTATCAGTAAAATAATAGTTGTTGAAAAACTTTTTCAAAATAATCTTAAGCCTGGAGTGACACCACGTAATTACGTAAATGAATGCAGCTCAGCTGTGTTGGAATATAAGCGATGTAATAACAAAATAAGTTGTTAACTGCAAGTCATAAATAAAGCTCCAATACGGCAAGATGAACAGAATTTACATCCTACCAGTGAACATTTATGGCTTTAAATTGGCTCTTAAAATTGGTCAAATTCTAAAATCCTGATCCCCCCAGCTGGATGGGCTCACTTCGCTCGCCAAATGGTAGGGGCCCAATGACACTCATAGTACCAGGGCCCAGTGATGGCTCTCCCTGGCCCTGCATATGTGGTATAGTTTTTGCAAACACATTCAATTGTGTAACATACATACAGGGCATTTCTCATTTGGCTTGTTCTGAGGGCATGGCAAAAAATTCATGAACTGCAAAACTCAAGGTACTGATAACACTGGATAAGTGACTGATGTTCTCGGTCTTGTAAGGGAGTTGACAATATTTTCCATGCTACCCTTTGCTATCTCAGTACATTCTAATTATAATTAGATTAGATACAAACACATGCACATGAAGAAATTGTTCATTTAACCCCTAAAGGACCGGAGGCGGATATAGCCACTTGACTGGGGAAGGGCCGGAGGCGGTTATAACCGATTTCCTATTTTTACGCTAAATTTAGCTTCTTTTTGCCTTTTTTTGTGGTACACTCAATGGCAACAATGCCCGCGAGCCACTCACAGCACTTATCGCTGCCCTTTCAGTCTCTCCCACACTCTTATCATGTAAGGAAGCACTGACAGTGATTTGGACGTGTCCAATTCCCTGACCACTCCCCACCGCCCGGTCACCTCAGCGCCATGAGTGACATGACACTGACACATTTTTGTTCTTGTTCTTATCATTTATCTTAATTTTGGTCTTGTTCTTGATTAAAAATACAGAAAAATAAAATAAAATACTAGATTGTAATAAGTGTGATTTTTTTTTACCATATCTACTGCACAAACTAGGCTATAATGGCTCTCACACTTCACTGGAGGGCATAAACAAGATGGAAAGGTCCGCTAGCCACACACAAGAGGGGCTGTATAGCATGGAAAGAGCATATATTAAAGTATATCTTGCGTAAAGAGAGCGCGGGGCACCCGTTTTCTTTACTCCCTAGACATAGCCAGTGAGCCACATCGATCACATGCTGCGCTCACCCCAAAAGTCTCTCCTATTCAACTCGCTGTTTCTCCGTAACCACGGCACGTAGAGACTTATGGATAGTGTCATTAGAAAGAAGACTTGCTGGTTAGTACAAAATCTATCTTATTCACTTGTGCAACGAAGGTTAAGCGTAGAGAGTGTGTAAATACAGGCAATTTTCGGGGTTTAGCGCGGGAAGGCCGGTACTGAAAATACAGCCACCCCCGGTCCTCTAGGGGTTAAAAAGACTGAGCAAAAAAACATTGGAAGGAGACACATTTTTTACTGAAAGTCTCCCATTTCAATGACCCCATTCCTGGAGCTGAGTCCTCCAGCACATAGGCAATGCCCTAATTCTCTGATGCTTCATCACCATACTCAAACAGGCAGCCTCTTCTCTGCTCTTTGACTTTCAGGGTCTAAAATTTCAAACTTGTAAACATTCATATTAGATGCAACAAGGTAAGGGCCTGAAAATAATGAACTAGTTTTCATGAATGTTCCGGTGCACTGTTCATGACATTCACCAACACTGATGGTGATGTAAGGGAGTAGTCTGGCTTACAGGAAGCTTTAAGCCCCTCTCTGACAGAGGCATGGATGATCTGAAAACAGTTAAGCTGTGTATGCTTTGATATCAACCCCCCAGAACCAGTACAGGAAATCCCCTATATACGAAAGGGTTAGGGACTGAAAAAACCTTTCGTTTATCGATTTTTCGTATATCGAAGCCATTTCCCCCATAGGATTGTTAATAAATAGGGGGGTTAGGGACCAGCGCCAGCAAAAAAAAAAAAAAAAAAAAAAAAAAAGTTAAATATAACTATGCTTAAAAGCAATTTACTACTCACAATACAATGAAACGCAAGGCTCATAAATAATTAAAAACAATTACCATTTCCTGTTCCTTTACTGTTATAGAAATGCATTACATATGTTAGGACAATCCCCTCTAACTCGTCACTACAACTCATCACTTAACATTGCCAATGTTTACTTCCCAAGCTGTGAAAGGCCAGTTTCGACTCTCGTGCCCGAAACACGTGCCAAACAGTACACCACCGACCACTCCAAGCCCCCAACCCTCCATCACCTCACGTTTCCTCACGCTGGCTGGGATGTGTTTGATTCGAGTCGAAGCAAGGGGTTCTAAACTGGCAACGCTAAGTGATGAGCGTTGAAGTGGAGGGGACTGGACATGGACACTTGCTGCCTAATCACTGCGAGTGTGCGTGAGGGCTGTTGATTTGGCGACCGATATAGACATCGGCAGAGAAACAGTGGGCGCGGAAACTGTCGTACTTTTCGTATATGCGAAGCATGTCTTTCGTGAACCGAAAATTGTCCTATATTTTTCACTTTCGTATATCCGAATTTTCGTACATCGAGCTTTCGTATATCGGGGATTTCCTGTATGTTTCAGCAGCATAACAAAATATAGTACAGTAGAATCTCGAATCTCGATCATAATTTGGACCAAAAATACTGATCGAGATTCGAAATATCGAGATGCGAAGTTAACCTCTTATGGGGAAAAATGCAATTGGGACCAAAGCCTTGCCAACTAACCTATAACAATTTTCTTTTATCAGTTTTTTGCCCTTATGATAATCGCGTTTCTCACTTCCGTTTTTTTTCACACCTTGTTGTGGTCCTTGACTTCCATTCTCACTCTTACCCGAGCCCTGGGCCTTTCCACTGGCCGCAGGAAACATGGTGAATGGGATCCAGGTAGCCAAGTATGTAATCAACCTTGACCACACGCTGGGTTTGAACAGCTGACGGGTGGCTGATGATGATTATGATGAGTGTCGGTGGCATACCCTTTGTATTGGCGCCACCTAAACAGTATTTTTATTAGGGCTTGTGTGTGTGTGGCTGTGTTTATTATGGGTTTAGGCTTTTCAATTTGCTAATTCTTATTTTCCACATGTTGTATAAGACTTCGGCACTCCTACGGAATCCGGGTCCCACCTGGCTCAGCTGTTACCCATAGGCCCAAGTTGCCAGTTATGCATTTTCTTCTGCAGTCACGGTGCAGTGTTACCACGCTGGGGGATGGGGGGTCGTGGGGGGCCAATCCCCCCAATAGAGGTCAGGTTATTTAAAGTTTTGTTAGAGTTTAAATATGCGTCCCTTAGCTATATATGATATGGAGGCGTAATGTCATACAGAAGCCCCCCACCGTTCGCCGCCTCACTGTTCACGGATTTGCTTATTTTATTTATATATTTTTTTACAACGAAGGAGACAGCTCAAGGGCACAAAAAAATGGAAACAATAATAAAAAAAAAGCCCGCTACTCGCTGCTCCCAAAAAAAGAATCAAAAGAGGTGGCTGAAAGAAACATCAATTTCGGGAGGAGAGGTGTCCTGATACCCTCCTCTTGAAAGAGTTCAAGTCGTAGGCAGGAGGAAATACAGATAAAGGAAGATTGTTCCAGAGTTTACCAGCGTGAGGGATGAAAGAGTGAAGATGCTGGTTAACTCTTGCATAAGGGGTTTGGACAGTATAGGGATGAGCATGAGTATAAAGTTGTGTGCGGCTGGGCCGCGGGAGGGGGGGAGGCATGCAGTTAGCAAGTTCAGAAGAGCAGTCAGCGTGGAAATATCGACAGAAGATAGAAAAAGAGGCAACATCGCAATGGAATTTAAGAGGTAGAAGACTATCAGTATGAGGAGGAGAGCTGATGAGATGAAGAGCCTTAGCCTCCACTCTGTCCAGAAGAGCTGTGTGAGTGGAGCCCCCCCATACGTGAGATGCATACTCCATACGAGGGCGGACAAGGCCCCTGAATGTGGATAGCAACCGTGCGGGGGAGAAGAACTGGTGGAGACGATACAGAACACCCAGCCTCGAGGAAGCTGATTTAGCAAGAGAGGAGATGTGAAGTTTCCAGTTGAGATTTTGAGTTAAGGATAGACTGAGGATGTTTAGTGTTGAAGAGGGTGACAGCTGAGTGTTGTCGAAGAATAGGGGATAGGTGTTTGGAAGATTGTGTCGAGTTGATAGGTGGAGAAATTGAGTTTTGAGGCATTGAAGGACACAAGGTTCCTTCTGCCCCAATCGGAAGTGATAGCAAGGTCTGAGGTTAAGCGTTCTGCAGCCTCCAGTCTGGAGTCGTGTACTTCCTGTTGTGATGGTCTTCTATTGAAAGAAGTTGAATAATGCAGAGTGGAGTCGTCGGCGTATGAGTGGACAGGACAGTTTGTTATGGAAAAAAGATCATTGATGAATAACAGGAAGAGAGTGGGTGATAGGACAGAGCCCTGTGGAACACCACTGTTGATAGGTTTAGGGGAAGAGCAGTGACCGTCTACCACCGCAGAGATAGAACGTCCGGAAAGGAAACTGGGGATAAAGGAACAGAGAGAGGGATAGAATCCGAAAGAGGGCAGTTTAGAAAGCAAAGACTGGTGCCAGACTCTATCGAAGGCTTTCGATATGTCTAGCGCAACAGAGAAAGTTTCACCGAAACGGCTAAGAGAGGATGACCAAGAGTCGGTTAAGAGAGCAAGAAGATCGCCAGTAGAACGCCCCTTGCGGAACCCATACTGGCGATCAGATAGAAGGTTAGAAGTGGAAAGGTGCTTTTGAATCTTCCGGTTAAGGATTGATTCAAAAGCTTTAGATAGACAGCAAAGTAAAGCTATAGGGCGGTAGTTTGAAGGATTGGAACGGTCACCCTTCTTAGGCACAGGCTTGTACGCGGGTAGGGTATTTGCGACACCCCCCGCTCAATGCGGATGAAAACTTGCGTATACGCGGTCTGTAGCGCTCAGCTCGGACGTTTCGCATTTAGTGTTTACTTTCAAAGCTGGAAGAGATGAAGTCAGCTTAAAGAAAAGGTTAAATAGTCAATCGGTGTATAAAAAAAAAAAAAAAAAAAAAAAAAAAAAAAAAAAAAAAATAAGGGCAAGTTGGGGTAAAAAGTAACATGGCCTGCCAACCTCTTATTTATTATTTAATTCTTATAGCTTTTGGTGCGGTAATAGGCCCGTGCGCCACCACATGCACCACACCTGCCAGTGTTTACAAACAATGGCGGCCGCTGTGACACCGCGCCGCCCGCCGCTGCACCGCCGGCCTGGCTCCTGCCCGGCGCACACTCGCTTGTGTCCACACACAACTTTCATTGCTCATCAAAGACCGGTAAAAATACTTGTGGTAAATTTCCGCAGCCGCCATCAGTCGCACGTGCGCCCTCCACGTGTTGGTGAAAGGGAGGCGACACCTGTTGGGATGCAGGTGGGTGGGTGGGTGTCTGCCACCCCCCCCCCGTCACCCTTTCCCCGGCCTGGCCACCATCACATGCAGCCTCTCCCCTCACCCTTGCTCTCCTTTCCCCTCGCCGCCACACACACGCTGCACGTTCTGCCGCTCTCCGCCCCGCCCCAGCACGCCACGCTTGACTCATGCTCATCCCTCACCTTCATGACCCCCCTGCCCCTCCCTCAACCCTCTCCCCTCTCATGACAAAGTGTGAGGCTCTGTTACATCCCTGCCTTAGAAATCCATTTTTTTTATTCGATCCAGATGGTAGAACGAGACCCTATTTTCCCTATTTGATTATAGTCCCGCCGATCACGGATTCGCAGATCACGGGAATCTCGCGGAACCAAATACCTGTGAACGGTGCGGGGCTTCTGTATTTTGGAGGCGCGGAGTTGATCTCCACAATTACCATTTCATATCTTATTTCAAGTATGATTTAGAGAGCAATAGAAACTGTGGTAGAGAGTAAGAGAGAGTGTGAGTGTATGACATGGCCCGCTCACTGACAATGTGGAAGGGAGCGCTGCCAGGATGGCTCACTTGCCCAGCGTGGAAACACTACAGCAGAAAATGCATAACTGGCAACTTTGGCCGGCGAGTAGAAGCTGAGCCAGGCGGGACCCGGATTCCGTAGGAGTGCCAAGAGTTCTTTCTTTTCTTCCAGCTCTTCTTTTTCAAAAGGTGGGAAAGCAATCGAAAAAATTCAGCGATTGAGATTCGTGTAATTTGATCGAGATATGTGAATTGTGGGTTCTTGATGGTGCAACGAGATGCGACATATTGAGATGAGATTGATCGAGATTCATGACTTTACTGTATAAGGGAATGCTTTAGTAAAGTGAATAAAAACAAGAGGAATGTAATTCTATGAAAAATCCATTAAATATTTCTACATTATGATCTGACTTGCCTGGATGTCTTGCTGCAAAGTCAAAGTTTGCATTACAAAATGGGCTGCTCCCAGACATTCCAATTATGGCAAGATTGCAGCTACCACTCATGGCACAGAAAAGAACCTTAACCCAGTAGCAGCAGGGATCTTGTTTTTTAGTGGTCCCTCCAAGCGAGAAAAATGGGAAAAAATCACCCCTCACACAAACCATTTCATAATTTATATCAAAGCATTTATCAAATTATGTATCATCTATTTTTTGGGGTTTATATCATGGCACAAATTTGGCCCATCGCTGCTACACGGTAAAGCCACAAATTTGGCCCGTCGCTGCTACCGGGTTAAATAAAGTACAAATTGACATGCTCACTGCCGAGACATTTCAGCCTTCACTCCCTACCTTAACCTTTGTCACGCAGAGGACCATCGTCTTCTGTGGCACATCATCTTGCTCTGTGACCTTCCTCAATATGGACCGCTCTGCTCTGTCGATTTCTCGATCGTAACGGTACTTGAGCCGGGCAACAACATTCTTCAGTGTCAAGGCTTGGCCGCTGGTTGACAAAAAGTATTACAAGAGTGAGAATTTCACAGGCTTGATAGTAGTTTAACATAGACAGAGATAGTCACTTTTACTCAAATCTTCATCTATTCTTTATATCTTCAAAATGGTTCCATCTTATTTCTGTTTGTCACTCACTTCCCCTTTCCTTATTATTGTGTAACCAAATAATCCAGCCACCATGACAACCACTTAATGGCTTTTGCAGACATTCTAATGCTTGAACAGGTGAGGAGTGAGACTGTTGAAGGAGAGGCAAGGCAGAGGGGAAGTACAATCTAGTCTCCAGCACATGCAAACCACTTGTTTATATGCAATGGTTCAACTTTTCTTGGGCTCTTCATGGCTGTGCACCCTGCTTACACACATTTGTCATACTGATTATTATTATCATTATCATTATTGTTATCATTATTATCATCAGTAGTAGTAGTAGTAGTAGTAATAGTAGCAGTAGTATGCCATGCAGATGATGATGATAATGTATGTACTTTCAATCTGATAAAGAAAAAAGTAGTTTGAGTACGACAATCTACTTTACCAATCAGGCAGTCGTCTTTCCATGGAAGCCAGCTGCCACACAATGAGGTGGTAGTGGTTGGGTACCCAGGAGGGAGGGAGAAGGCCTGGGTGAACACCAGGCATCACCAGGAACCCAAGCTCCACTTCCTCCACCCCAGCACAGCCATCAGTGCCAGGCACCACCACACACCCATCACCACAGTCCACAGTGCCACACCTACAAGGATAGCATTAATCAAATAACAGCAATCATAACCTTAGCCCATCATCAGAAATTTACATAACAGGAATGAGCTACGGTATCTTTACAACAATAAAGATCTGTTTGTGTGTATGTGTGTACTTACCTTTTTGTATTTACCTATTTGTAGTCTACTGGGCCCTAGCTAAGCTCTAATAGCCCTGTCTCCATATCTACATTTATCCAGCCTTTCCTGTGTGTGTGTAATTCACCTCTTGGTCTGCTGCGGGTCTCTCTCAAGACAGCCAGCCGTTCCCCTACGGAAGAGCACAGAGCTCAAAGTACTGATCTTTGGGTAGGACTGAGACCACTGTGTGTGTGTGTATGTGTGTGTGTGTGTGTGTGCCACATGGCAGAGAATTTCATGAATATTAAAATTTCTATGAATTAAGATCAGATAACACTCATTTTGGGTAGTTATATCTGGGGTCTTTAGGCAGGACTTTCAGGAAGCAGGTGTTGAAGTGACCTATGGGCAATGCACTGTTTCATGGACAACAATACCAAGTACTGTGAGACGTCAATTCAACGTGACATAGCTTCAAAAGAATGTGTAGTGTTGAACTGATTTCATGCCAAACAAGAGTGCTATTTCAAGGGAATAAATTTGTGAAGTACCTTGGTCTTGTGTGGACCAAATCTTTGCACAGAAATTGATAGTTAAAAATTGCCTAGGAAAGGGCAGGAAGCTATTTGCTGCTTTCAAGGACAAGGAGAAGGCCTATGACAGGTAGACAAAAAAATTATTGGATATCTGTGTTGTTGGCAGAAAATTAGAGGATGCTGCAAAGGACTGTGGATGAATCTGACAGGGTGAGCAAGAGGAGAATGTTGAAAGTAAATACATGTGTAAGGTTGGAATAAGGAGACAGTATTCAGAGTCAAGAGACACATTTATAAGCAATCACCTTGAATCCGGCACCTCAAAGCGGTACTGTGCGGCACTGCTGAAAGCAACCCCCAGTGCCTCTGGCCTGCTCTTCCTATTAGTCTGAAACAAACAAGGCAGCACATTTATTGAATGTTATCAGATTCAATCATTATTTCAAAAGGATTTTAACAATTTTTTAAAAACAAATAGTATAAATTTTTTTTATTTTTCATGCAAGGCTTCAAGTTTTCAGCTGACAGGGACTCACGGCAAAGATAAACATTGATTACAAATATAGCAAAAGTCTTTTAATCTGAACAACAGCAAGACCGTGGATGTTTGGATTGGCAAAGTTTTTGTATCATTCAGTAACTCACCAAGTCATCACAAATAGGCCAGTGAGGTCTCACCATGCTGCAAGTCCCAGTCTCTGGCTTGTCACTACCAGAATTAACAGTACCTGCCCATCCCTGTAGTCTGATGCAAACATGGAGTCTGTTTGGGTGAGGCCAGCGCCTCTCCCCAGCGCTGACACATCACCCCAACACATAACTCTCTCTAATGTGTCAGCAATTTATTACTAGAAACTGTGTATTTAATATTCTGTTTGCAGTAAACCCTCAGTTATCCGGGTGCACCGTATCCGACCTTGCCGTATCCGGGAGTTTTAAAAAATATTTGATTTCTTCCAAAAAAAAATTTAAAAATTGTTGTGCATCGCCAAAAGTCATTCAAATTGCCTGCACGATGCCTCTAAGCTCTGCCCGGGTACATATTTACGAAAGGTTGTTAGGTTTTTGTCGCGCGGAGGCTAGCTCCACCCCCTGCAGTGACATCACGAGTGATATCTCCTGATTGGCTGCTGCCTCCCTCCTTCCCTTCTCTGCCCCTCTCCCTCTGCCTCGCTCTCTCTCGCTCTGTCCCTCCCTCCTCCAGCATACAGGGGGGTCGCCTGATATGCGAACTTGGGATATGCGAACCACCTCATATGCGACCTCCTTCCTCCCTCCCTCCCCCCCTTGGGGGGTGGAGCACGTGGGAGCGGTGACTTGACTCGGTAGTAAGAGAAAAGTTTTTTTTTCATTCATTTCATGTTCCCGACTTCGCTAACATCCATTTCCTACCAAATAATGAACTTGCTGTTACTCACTTCCCGAAGGAAGGGAAATAAACAATGGCGCAATCTGGCAACTCTACTCTGTGAGACGGCTCCACGTGTTCTCTTCATCAGCACGTCTAAAGCAGCCATTGCTCTCACAAGCTGTGTCTGTGCTGTGTGCAAGCTAGCCTGTGGGCTATTGTTGTTGCTGTTGTTGTTATTATGGCGCCTCCAAAGAACTCGAAAAAGCAGTTTATTACATTGGAAACTAAGTTAAAAAAATGTGGCTGACCGCCCATATACCATTATTTACATGCTTTTTAAGGTTCATAATATGCGAATTTGCGATATGCGAGGCTTTGAACCGCCCATATTCTCGCATATTAGACGACCCCCCTGTATATTGTGTCATTTGTGTGTTGTGTTTTTAGTGTTACTCGACGAGTAGCTCCTCTTCGTCTTTTTCCTTTTCCTATGACCAATCTCTCTCTCTCTCTCTTAGATGCCGAGAAAGAGAGAGAGAAAGAGAGAGAGAGAGAGAGAGAGAGAGAGAGAGAATATGAGTTATGGTTGGTTGTAGCTTTGTCAGCCCCTAGAGCCATTTATCCTACTCATTGCTACAACAGATTTGCCATACTGGAGGAGGAGGACGAGGAACAGAGCACCTTCTTGGTCGGTGACTCTATGATTCGCCATCAGGTGGTTGAATTCTGTGGCAGAGTCCCCCGTCGTAGGCGTAACTACTGTTATCCTGGAGCTGGTGTTGACGACATCACAGCTGCCCTGGACGAGGTCTCCGCTGTGGCCTCTAATGACTCACTCTTTGTTCTCCACACAGGTACAAACGACGTCACCACGACCCGGTCTGAGGAACTGCTGGACAAGTACCGTAGGCTCATCCAGCAGTATAAGTCCAAATCCCCTAATATTATGATTTCAGGAATTCTACCACGGACATGGGATGAGGGCGACTTCTACAGTAAGGCCTTCAGCCTCAACAACCGCCTGCAGACTCTCTGCGGAGAGCTTGACGTCAGATTCTTTAACGCCTGTAACTATTTATACGGCCTGTGTAGAATTTTCCAAAGGTACGGCATAAACCTGTCCCCCATCGGGGAAGCCATATTTGGAAGGATCATAAACAACGCCGTACTTAACGCCCGAAAAACAAAAAACGACTCTCAGCCACGTCATTCCATCCCGCCCGTGTAAATAGACACCATACACCGCAACAGACTCGTAACATTGAACCCTCCAGTACCTCTATTACCAAGCTTCAAGATAACCTAAGAGTCCTTAGTTTCAATGCGCGTAGCCTAAGAAACAAATTTGATGAACTGCGATGTCTTGCTCTGACAGAAAACTTTGACGTAATTGCTATAACCGAAACATTTATCGACACCACTAATATTGATTTAAGTTCCGAATACAACATAGATGGCTACAGATTCTTCAACAATGATCGTGTAAACCGTAGAGGGGGTGGTGTCGCCCTTTTTGTCAAAAACTACTTGCAACCTACTGACAAAACACCAAGAAACAGTAACGTTGAACATTTGTGCGTGCGAGTAAACATTGCAAAAGTCAATTTAAATATATCTGTCACTTACAGGCCTCCGGGCAATCACTTGATGGCGATCTTGAAATGTACAGCGTCTTAAGGCAGTCACTTAATAACAGCGACTCACTGATACTAGGAGACTTTAACCTCCCCATATCGACTGGGCGACACTGTCGGGTACAGAAGGTGAGTCCCATAGAATGATCGAATTTCTAGAGGAAAATTATCTAAGCCAAATGGTTTCTGAACCAACTCGACAAAATAACATACTTGACCTTGTTATAGCGACCCAAGATAACCTAGTCAGTAATGTCACGGTAGGAGAACACCTCGGTTCCTGCGATCATAAACTAGTGCGCGTTGACATTAGAGCTCAATCATCGGTGACTGAAAATAAAGTTAAGGTGCCCAATTTCAAAAGAGCCAACTTCATAGAAATCCGACGAAAACTAATAGATATGCAACTATCAGATGACGGCAATGCAGAGGACGCCTGGCTAAACTTTAAAAATCACTTATTCACTCAGCAGGACACATTTGTACCCTTGTGCTAGAAGCGAATTAACACTAATAAAAGTCCACCGTGGTTTAATAGCGAAATTAAACACTCAGTCAAGGAGAGAAAATTGTCTTACAGGTTAAAGAAAGACCAAAGCACGCCCGAAAACATTAGACTTTACAATGATGCAAGGCGACGAGTAAAAAGATTAGTGCATCAGGCAAAGCGTAGATATGAAGAAAATATTGCAGCCAACTGTAAAAATAATCCGAAATCCTTCTTCAGTTACATAAACAACAGAAAGGCGATCAGAAGTGGAATTGGACCTTTAACAAACAGCGACGGTGCACTAGTGACTGACAGCCAACACGTTGCAAACCTATTAAATAATTACTTTTCCTCGGTGTTTAATAATAACAGTCCTCCCACCACCACCACCAACACCAGTACTAATGTAAATCCCGAGCATGCATTGTCTAACTTTGAAATAAAACCCGATGAAGTCCTTAAAGCCCTCAAATCACTTAAAACAAATAAAAGTCCTGGACCTGATAAAGTATATCCAACTCTGCTGAAAGAAACAAAGAGCGAAATACTCTCCTCCCTCACAACCGTATTCAATATGTCCTTGCGACAAGGCATTGTCCCTTCAGATTGGAAAAAGGCTAACGTGACACCGATTTTTAAGAAAGGAGACAAAAAGTACCAGGTAATTACAGGCCCATTAGTCTAACTTCGGTTGTAGGTAAGCTACTTGAGGCATAATTAGAGACAAAATTGTGAGTTACCTTGAAAGCCACTCATTAATTGGGGACTCACAACATGACTTCGAAACAAAAGATCATTACTGTCAAATCTATTAACCTTTATAACGACCTCTTCACTGTTTATGACGTAACCAAATCACTGGACGTAGTCTATCTTGATTTCAGAAAGCGTTTGATAAAGTCCGCATCATAAATTACTTTACAAATTAAAGCAAATAGGTATTGACGGTCAGGTAAACCAATGGATCGCGAATTGGTTGAGCAACAGACAACAAAGAGTAGTGATTGACGGATTTAACTCAGAGTGGGCGCCGGTCACTAGTGGCGTCCCTCAGGGCTCGGTTCTTGGCCCAGTGCTCTTCATTATTTACATCAACGACGTGGATGTTGGACTCAATAACCGCATTAGTAAATTTGCAGACGACACAAAGATTGGTAACTCGGTTCTCACTGACGAAGACAGGCAAAGCCTCCAAGAGGATTAGCACAAAATTTCAGCTTGGTCGGATAGATGGGAGATGCCCTTTAACGTAGACAAGTGCCAAGTCCTTCAAGTTGGAACGAGGAATAAGAAGTTTGATTACGAAATGCGCGGCGTTAAACTCAAAAGCGTTCAATGCGTCAAGGACTTGGGGGTCAAAATCGCGTCAAACCTCAAATTCTCACAGCAATGCATCGATGCAGCAAATAAAGCGAACAGAATGTTGGGCTTCATTAAAAGAAACTTTTTATTTAAGAATAAAGATGTAATAGTCCCGCTCTACAACAGTTTAGTCAGACCCCACTTGGAATATGCGGTACAGTTTTGGTCTCCCCACCATGCAAAGGATATTGCTAAATTAGAAGGTGTTCAGCGTCGGACAACGAAAATTATCCCTTCCTTGCGCAACAAATCCTACGAAGAAAGGCTTTCTACCCTTAACATGTTCTCTCTTGAGAAACGTCGCCTCCGAGGAAAACTGATCGAATGTTTTAAAATACTTAATGGTTTCACGAATGTAGACAGATCAACATTGTTTATGATCGATGACACTTTGCGCACGAGGAACAATGGCGTAAAACTCAGATGTAGACAAGTAAATTCAGACTGCACCAAATTTTTCTTCACCAACGATGTAGTGCGAGAATGGAATAAGCTTCCACCATCAGTGGTCCAGTGTAACACGATTGACTCCTTTAAAAACAAGCTCGACCGTCACTTCCTTCAACTTAATATCAACTAGAGTAGAAATGCAACGTTTTGGAGTCTTCTGATTAATGTAAAATCATTTAGGTTTAAGGACAGACCACCAAGTCTGGACCATGGGGTCTGTGTGGTCTGATTTTCTATGTAAATCTATGTAAATCTCTCTCTCTGTTTTATTGCCTTTGTGTTTGTTTCTGGGTGTATATGTGTGTGTCTGTCTGTGAAACGAGACAGAGAGAGAGGTAGAAAGAGGAAGAGACAGAGGCAGAGACCTGCCTGCCTGCTGTTATGGTCCTCCATGCCATTTATTTATCATATATATATATTAATATATATATATATATATATATATATATATATCTATATATATATATATATATATATATATATATATATATATATATATATATATATATATATATATATATATATATATATATATATATATATATATATATATATATATATATATATATATATATATATATATATATATATATATATATATATATATATATATATATATATATATATATATATATATATATATATATATATATATATATATGTGTGTGTGTGTGTGTGTGTGTATATGTATAGAAATAGTATATGTTTATTTATCATTTTTATTAAATGCGGTAGGTGAAAGTTGGGTTTTCGGGTCCGTAGACTGAACATTCACCGTATCTGGGTTTTTCCCATATCCGGGTGCCCCCGTGGCTCTATTAACCCGGGTACCAGAGGGTTTACTGTATATCAAACAAGGATACATAGTGCCATGAACGCATTGTGTATTAGGATAAAAGCAATGAACTGTATAAATTCCATAACACACGAAAACCCCAGACGTTGACGTTAACGTGTGAGGGGAAGCAGAAGTAAACACTGACAACTGCAGCAATGTCTACCGACCTCTGTGCGATCTGCTTTAGAGCCCCAAACACCTTTGCAATGATTTAAATGAGTGTGCAGAAACACTTCCATTGTTTTCTATTGATAACTATTGCAATAATTTTATGACCAAGAGGGGTGGAAAGGCCTCACTTACAGTACTGTGTATGTGCAGTGAATGAGGTTTCACAGTCACCAATGCAGATTTCATCACTACAGTCAACAGTGACAAAGCAACACATTTGTGGAAGCCCAATTTTTTTCTTCTTTTTTTTACATCCCTGCCTACTGCGCTGGTAGGCTTTCTTCATGCTCCAGATGGTCGGCCCAAGCCCGTCGTGGCACAGGCAATTTTTTATAGTGGTGCCAGTTATGCTTGGCTCATGCTGCCCCCCGGAAATCATTCTTGATTCACTGGACGGTTTCTTCTAGAGTCCGGGTTGATGGTTGGTCTTCTGGACAGCATGTGGGTAGTCTTAGGCCACTCGGCAGTGACTGAAAAATCCCAGGTGGTAGCGTGGGGAACTGCAATGTCAAAAGATACGTCTGCTTACCTTCAGGCTGCCAAGTGACTGCAGCTTTATCCTCTCCTCTTTCCTCTCCTTCCTCAGCTTGTATAAGAACCCCGGGATAGGTTGAATTGCTTGTCTCTCCTTGCTCTGCACGAGTTTCTCCTGCTGTTTCTGGGCGAGATTCCTTGACGTCTCTGCTTCATCGCAGGCTGCTGAGGACATAAAAATCAAGTATAATGTGCAACATCAGTGGAATTCAACACTTTCTATAATGATGTCACTGAACTCAAAATTTTATTGTTTGTTTCGGCCAATCAAACCTAAGTTTAGTAATATTAGAATCTTTAAACAACCAGTTCAGTGTGATACAAGTTGCTGCAACAGCATATAATACAAAGAGCTTAAGATTATTCTTATTTATTCACTTTTTAATACACTTTAATAGATAAATGATGTAAAAACTAGCAGGGTAATTCTGACCTCCTATGAATCAACTTTTCCTTGTAATATTTACTTTTCATCTCAGGCTGTCTGGACTAATGCCCTTCTAGCCCTTGCATTCTGTGGCCATGTCAAGTCAGTGATGTTTTGCCAACATTTCCAGTCACTTTTCCTACATTCTCTTCTAAATTATTACTGTGACTCAGAATTTTTCAGTGGCCCATTATTTTTCAACCATGTCTTTTGCCACATAAAAACTCATAAGTAAATATTTCCCAAAGATTCATATTTACAAATACTGCTCCAAATGGATAGTCATGGTAGATGGGTAACAGGTAATTTTGCAAGTACTTTTGGATCACTCAGTGCTTTGCAGAATATCATCAGCACTGGTATAAGCACAGGGGGCTACAACCGCACTTCTAATTAGTATGTTGTTACTTTAACCCTCCATCATTTGCTGCAGCAGGTTGGCGCACTCACCCTTTACTTTAGCTGAAACTTAAATAATCCTGACGCCAAACACCTGAGTGATAAGAGGAACAACCAGAGCCATAGAATAGGAAGATTTGAACAACTTGATCACAGGCGCCATGTTGTTACCAAAAGAGGATCACAGGCGCCATGTTGTTACCAAAAGAGGATCACAGGCGCCATGTTGTTACCAAAAGAGGATCACAGGTGCCATGTTGTTACCAAAAGAGGATCACAGGCGCCATGTTGTTACCAAAAGAGGATCACAGGCGCCATGTTGTTACCAAAAGAGGATCACAGGTGCCATGTTGTTACCAAAAGAGGATCACAGGAGCCATGTTGTTACCAAAAGAGGATCACAGGTGCCATGTTGTTACCAAAAGAGGATCACAGGTGCCATGTTGTTACCAAAGAGGATCACAGGCACCATGTTGTTACCAAAGAGGATCACAGGTGCCATGTTGTTACCAAAAGAGGATCACAGGCGCCATGTTGTTACCAACAGAGGATCACAGGCGCCATGTTGTTACCAAAAGAGGATCACAGGTGCCATGTTGTTACCAAAAGAGGATCACAGGCGCCATGTTGTTACCAAAAGAGGATCACAGGTGCCATGTTGTTACCAAAAGAGGATCACAGGCGCCATGTTGTTACCAAGAGGATCACAGGTGCCATGTTGTTACCAAAAGAGGATCACAGGTGCCATGTTGTTACCAAAAGAGGATCACAGGTGCCATGTTGTTACCAAAAGAGGATCACAGGTGCCATGTTGTTACCAAAAGAGGATCACAGGCACCATGTTGTTACCAAAAGAGGATCACAGGCGCCATGTTGTTACCAAAAGAGGATCACAGGTGCCATGTTGTTACCAAAAGAGGATCACAGGTGCCATGTTGTTAACAAGAGGATCACAGGTGCCATGTTGTTACCAGAAGAGGATCACAGGTGCCATGTTGTTACCAAAGAGGATCACAGGTGCCATGTTGTTACCAAAAGAGGATCACAGGTGCCATGTTGTTACCAAGGGCGCAAAATTCAAATTGATGCTGATACAATAGTGCTTTTGTGCTCCAGGTATTGTCAGGATCTTTAAGTACCAGAGCACAAAAGCACCATCGTTTCAGCAGGAATTTGAATTTTGAGCGCTCTTTGGTAACAACGTGCAGGCTGTGATGAAGGTGGCCAAACTCTCTTATTCTATGGCTCTGGAAAAACTGTCTGTCTGGCAACTGCCACACAATGCAGTCTTGCCAGCAACTAACTCAGTCACCAGTGATCTATAGGGGTGTCAGGTCAGGTCTCTTTAACACGTTAAGCGCCATTAGCCAGTCCTGGAACTCCACCGTGGCGCCATGATGTTTACCACGCTGTAACGGTCAGTGCTGTGGCAGCAGCGGAGCGAAAAGGTGGGTATGCATTTTGCTCCTCAAATAGAATCTCTTAGACCCGTTAAAATCCTTGTTACACGGGTGGTACATATGGCGATACATTAGTCTGAGTACTTCAGCAGCGCCATATGAGCCACCAGTGGTCATAATATTCTATGGTGCACCCGTGGCTCAAATGGCGATACAAATACTATTCATGTTGAATATTTCAGTAACTACGCTAAAAGAGGTTCGATGCAATAAATTTTAAGTTTTATGCTTCACAAAACAACACATGTATATCTTAATATTACAGATACCCTTCAATGGAGCCTCATCAGTTTTATGGACATCACAAGATGTCGTCATCTTCCGATGACAGTGACGGGGAAAAAAGTTATGAACCGTCACCAGTGTAACGGGCTTGTCGGGGGGCGTTTAAAGGGTGTTGATTAAGACTTCAGCTTCCTTAAGGCGAATTATATTCGTAGCCTTTATGTACAAGAAGCGACGGAGCGAGAGCGACTGTCGTTGTGTGTCAGTCGGACTCTCGTGAAGGAGTGGCGAGTTACAGGTTGGAAAATAATTGTTACAATTGGTCACGTATGTCAAGGTGACCTCCACGCTTTCATCGGAGTGCTAAGTATACAAAACTGAGACGGTAAACACTGACGGACGACATTCCTATAAGGTGGCGTGATCTATCTGTCGTGGGGTTTTTCCATTGACAATTGTATGCCTAATTCGTGGTGATATTAAATAATAATAATAATACATTGATATCCTACTATAACACTGCTCGGTCACCTACCAGTGATCGCGACCTCGCGATATATAAAAATCGAAATAGCAGTCTAGGTACCATGAACATACATAGTGGGAGTTTGTCAAGCAGACTGCCTATGATACAATTATATTAAAACACTGGCTATGTAAGAACAGATGTGGAATTATAATATAAAATAGGGAGAGGGAAACCACAACGTGTGTGACATGAAACATAAGAAACCTCTCAAAAGATAAATATAAGGACACATGTATAAGAAGCTATCAACTGGCATAGTTACAGACAATGAAACGTTGATCTAGCTCCTAAAAAAAAAAATACAGTAGTGAAACACAGTACAATGTTAAGTATAGGAGCAGCCAGGTTTCTGTCCCCTGACTTGTCTGAGAAAAGGAAAAACTACCTTGCCAGTGGCCTCCCGGCATCCAGTCGCCGTGTCTGCACAACCAAATAATCGTGCAGGACAGAGTTTCTCCTAATAAGGTAGCACATGACGACGAGACTGACGAACATCAGAAACATTGGTACAAAAAATCCAGGGTACAGGTAGGGGAGATGCAAATAATCAGGCAGCGTTTCCTCCAGGGTTTCCGCAAACTCTGTTTTGTTCGCGAAAGACAATGAATTAAGGGAATTAGTCACATACGAGATGCTGGAGAAATGAATGTCATCGAGAGACCGTAGAGGAAACACTCGATGGGAAATATTGGCCGTGAAAACCAGACGAATCCGGGACGGGTACGTTGTTATGTTAGTGGAGCGGATATAGCATGCTTCCGCTATGGCATAGTGACCAGTAACCCGTTGATAAGTGGTACCCTCCGGGCAGATGACCGATACATAGAAGGACTGAGGAAATAAAATAATGCAGACCCTGAAAGTTCTTATGGAAAACAGGCGTTGGTGTTAGCTGCTTGTAAGGGCACAGGAAAGAGCGTCAGACGCGTTCACGCGGGTGAGGCGATCTCGCATACCCCTCCCGAACTGGAAGGAAGGCAAAGAGACGCATGAGCAATAGAATCGCCCGAAGACCGTCTCCTTGCAATACTGCAAGAGTGAGTAGCTACCCGTTGAATACAGAGCGAAATCCTTCGCGATTAGAACAAGAGACGGGGACGTGTCCAGGGCTAACACACTGTCCTTAGCTGAAAAAGGGAACGGGACAATTTCGTGTGCCTCAAACACGTCCGCCGTCTGAAAGGAACATGAATGATTATGGCATCATGGGTGAGGCTGGACTCAATCAAGGGGTAAAAATATTGACTCATGTCCGGGGTGAATAAAGGCGTCAGGCTATAATTTTGATACCCGATCTGGACAGTCGTTCTCAAATCGTGTAGAGGGAACAAGGCAGGTGTGACTCTACCGTGCGCTGCATCAACCATGTTGCTAATAACCTGCTGATTAGCCGTTGCGACGGAGTTAATGACGTTTTCCAATACATGCAAGGCCTGATCTAGGAGGAGAAACTGATTCACCTGGTCGATCTGTTTGACAACTATGTTGATAACCTCTACCATCTTATTTGTCTGCTCTAGCAGTTCGTCAATGTTAGTATGCAATTGCGCAAGTTTTCTACAATTGGCGTTGATCACCCTGCGATTTCTAGCAGCAAAGGAAAGTACATGAGCGTAGTGGTCCCGCAAATCGCGAACGTCCTCGTCGGTAGCCGTACCGAAAAGGAACTTTGAGGCGGACCCCACGATGTTGAGCAACCCCTCTTTACCCGAGTGAACGGAGTGAAAACTATAATCCATGTTTACCTCATCAACTTTTCCCGGAAGAACAGAATCCTATCCTCCAGTAGTTGAAAAAGAGTCAGAGAGTTGGTACTAGAAGGAGCCTTTGATTCCCTAGTCTTGGTAGCCCGGATGGCGTCTGCCATGCCGAGTAGTTTTTCTGAGACTATCCTGATTGTGTCCGTGGTGTTTGTCAAGGAAGTATACGGATATTTTACGAGGAGCACATCTTCTATGAGGAAGACCTCTCCTATGTGTGCCGTGAGGGCACCAGGCTTCAGGTGGATGGGTGTTGTTGCAAGCAGGGAGCCAAGGGACAACAAGATGGTCAGAAAACGCAACATCATGATCTGCAAGTGGTGGGAATGAAGTATTTAAACCCGTGGTCTCAAGTTATAGCTATGGGTGTTGGGATTATCTTGTTGAACATTTGACTCTGAGGGGGAAGTACCAATATCAAGGTCCAAAGGTGAGGGAATTACTTTCAGACGATCACTGTGAACTTCTATACTGCCTCCACTATTCGACTCTAGAACCTCGAACCGATTACCCCTGACATTCCGAACAACTCGGTAAGGACCCACAAATTTAGCCCCCAGTTTCGAACTCCTTTCCGCTTGCTTAATCATGACTGTGTCACCCTCTTTGAAATTCACCGGGACGGCCTGTTTGTGTTGTTTTGACATCATTTCAACCTTCGTAGCTTTTAACGTACACCTAACTTCTGAGTGTATCTTGGAAAACATATGCATCTGCTGTTGTGCGTACCTATCAATGTTGTAGAGAGGTTGCTGTGGGGTTGTAAGGAAGTCGTACGGAAGACGTTTCTCCACCCCATACAAAATGTAGTAGGGAGACTTCCCCGTAGAGTCGTTTACCGACGTATTTATGGAAGCGGCTATATGCGATAGCCAATCCTCCCAATTATCGTGGAGATCGTTCACGATAGGCCTGAGGACCTGTAAGATTTTCCTATTAGCCCTCTCCGCCAACCCATTAGCAGCTGGGTGGTAAGCTGTGATGAAGGATTGCGTGATGTTAAACTGAGCGCATATTTCGCTCAATACTGAGTTCCTAAACTCGGTGCCATTGTCACTCAAAAGAATTGAGGAGACGAATGTGGACACAACACGTGAGTCACGAGGGCATGGGCCACGCGTGTGGCTGTCTTGTCCTTGAGAGGCGCTAGAACAAGAAACCTAGAGAACTGGTCGGCGCACACCAATAAGTAGCGCGAGCCATGTTGGCTCTGGGGAGCTGTAGTAAGTCTATATTAACAACATCCCATGGCGCCTCTGGTACTGGTATTGCAACATAGGTGCTGGCCCTTTGACGGACCCTTGTGCTTAGCACAAACGACGCAATGTGCGACATGTTTTCTACATCAACCCGTAATGTGGGCCAGTAGAATTTTCGTCTGGTGACAGATAGCGTCTTGTCTCTTCCTGGGTGACCCGCAATGGGTGTGTTATGGACCAGCTTAAGCGTCACGGGGACGTATATGTCTGGGATGACCAGTTGGTCTATAGGTACCGGTTTGGTTGGCCATGACCTACAAAGGAGGTTGTCCTCTGATAGGAAGAATTGTGAAAAGGGAACTGGCAATTCAGGAAGGTTTGATTCGTCTCCCGACTCGAGGGCGTAAATTAACCTCTTCCACACAGGGTGGTCACGCTGAGCAGTGTGTAGCTCAGGTGAAGTGAAGTTGTGGATGACCTCTGGGGTGGTAATCGCGCCTATCGGAACATTCCGAGATAAGGCATCTGCGACCACATTTGTTTTCCCGGTGATGTATTTTATCTCCGGATTGTATGCTTGATCGTTAAGAACCATCTTGCCAGACGACCGTGTAGGTTTTTTCCCTTGAAAAGATCAGTTATGGCCGCGTGGTCCGTAAACACCACAATTATGTACCCCATCACTATGTCACGAAAATGCTTCAGAGCCCACACAATGGCAAGAGCCTCTAGGTGGGTAACAGAATAGTTCTTTTCCGGAGCTGTAAGGGCTCGACTGGCGAACGCTATCACATGCTTTTTGCCGGACATATCTGTTTGCATCAGCGCGGCTCCTACTCCACTAGCCGAAGCGTCGGTACAAAGCTGAAAGGGGTCCTTGAAATCCGGAAAGACAAGGACCGGAGCCCGTGTAAGCGCTTTCTTTAAATCCTCAAAACTCGTTTGTTGAGCTGGGAGCCACTGAAATGGTACGTCTTTCTTTAAAAGATGGGTTAGGGGACTCGGCGAGCTGCAAGTCCTTAATGAAAGGCCTGTAATAACCGCGACACCCAAGAAAGACCGTACCTTGTCCGCAGACGTTGGCTGAGTGAACTCGGCAATAGCCTTTATTTTGTCGTCCACTGTGTGGATGCCGAATTCGTCCACGACATGCCCCAAGAACTTGATCCGAGGCTTTAAAAACTCACATTTGGTGATTTTGAGCTTTAATCCGACCTCTTGAAGTCTGTGTAGGACTGCTTTTAGCGTTTCCATGTGTGCATGCACGTCTTTACTTGCTATGATGATGTCGTCTAAATACACATAGACAGAGTTGCCCAGCAAGTCACCAAAAATACTGTTCATTGTCCTTTGGAAGGTCAAGGGAGCTCCTTTGAGCCCGAACGGCATCCTCGTCCACTCATAGTGGCCATGAGGCGTGCTGAAAGCCGTTATTTCACGTGACTCGGGGGCCATGGGCAGTTGCCAGTAGCCACTGACCAGATCAAGACTCGCAAAGACTTTATTTCCTCTACCGAGACACATCAGAAGATCTCTAAGAACGGGAAGCGGAAAATGATCATCCACGGTCGCGGTGTTCTGCCGGAAATCAATCACAGGACGATAAGAACCGTCTTTCTTTGGAACCAGAAACAAGGGTGAATTCCACGGGGAATTCGATTCTTTGATGACACCTTGTTCTAACATTTCAGAGATAAGTTGCTGCACGACCTCCCTCTGACTGTGGGGGAGCTTGTACGCATTGATATATACAGGATTTGTATTGGGTTTTAACTTAATGTGGTGTTCAGCACACTGCGTAACTCCAAGCGGCTCGCCTGGTAGAGCAAGCGCCCCCCGATAATGTTCCAGAAGCTGGACTAAGGTTGGCTTAATTTCGGAATAGTGTGCAACTTTTAGGAATGCCTCTAAATTAGCTGTGTCTTGTTCGGGAGAAGCCTGACACGCCGAGGTTATGCCTGAGACTTGGGCTGAAGGGTATTCAGCTGGTTCCGGGGCGACATTTCTCCCATACACTAGACACTGGCATAATCTAACACCGTGTTTTAAGGATACAGGGGATCCAGACGTGTTTATTACCAATGCCTCTGCAAAACCACCCTCCTTGACTGTTGCAAGAGTTACCTCCACCGTCACGCGGTGTACGTGAGGAACTCCGTCGATACACACATCACTGCCCGCCGGAGGGGCGTTAGGCAAACGGATTTTAACAAGTTTTGCAGCACGATCCGGAACTATATGAGGACCTTCTACGACTGCCGTTACTGTCCGCCACAAGTCTGCAATGGTTTCGTGTGGTTTGACCGTAAGAGGGAACACTTGGGCGGGGGCAGCCCCTGAGTCTGTGGTGTGTTGGTCATTTTCCACCTCTGAGGGTGAGATTACAGTTGACAGAGGCGATGGATTGACCATCCCCTGTATGCGTCGGCCTTGATACACGATCGCGTTGCTTACAGGGTTTATGGCGATGTGCAGGTCTTTCATGGCGTTCAATCCTAAGATCCCATCCACAGGTAAAGCAAACCTGCTAGAGACATAAAAGAAATCTCGAAAAGGACATACTTTTCATGTAAGCTGACTGTTAGTGGTACTCGCCCAAGGATACCCAAAGTGGTGCCCGTCACGCCTACCACATTCAGGTCGTTCTCTTGGAGCGGCCAATTTTCCCCACTCGCTTGTCGTGTCAGTGACCTGTAAGCGGAGTCGGATATGACATTGACTGTGGCACCTGTGTCAACCGCTAAGGTGAGTGAAGTGTTGCCCACCTTGCAAGGGAGGGCAATTATGCTTGTCCGTCCCAAGGCGGCAATGACGGAGTCAAGTTGCTCCCAATTAGTATTTTCCTTAAGGGACACTTGGATGTACGCCTCGGGGCTGTCACGAAGTCATGTCTTTTTATTCTGAGAAGAGGAGTGTGGTTTACTGTCCGCTGAGGACTTGTACTTCTGTTCCTCCTTGGCCTTTTGTATTGCAGAACAACTGTCTGAATCATGAAAACAATTCCCGTGGATATGGCAAAAGGCAGCCTTCCGCTGATGGTTTGGCCTAGGGTTCCTGTGTGATGAATGATGCCCGCCCCTGTAACCTCCTGACCTCCTATCTGAGCCCCGTCTCGAATGTGTTGATTCCCTACGTTTCGCGAAACAAGAATGTTCAGAATGTCCTGATTGTTTGCAAAACTACATGTGAGAGATGCCTTACTTTGCTTGCAATGCTGCTGCTGTGGCGAGGGTTGATGGTGAGGGTGTTCCTGAACCTTGACCTCTAACTCTGAGACGAAGTCAACCAACTTCCCGCTCGGTTTGAAGGCCAAAGGAAGGGCAGAACGGCGGTTCTTCTCTGAAATATGAAATAAGTAAAAAAACAACTCGAAAGCTGTCTTCACCTGGTGCTTTTGCATACAGCCCCCTGGAAGCCAGAGCGCGTCTTCCAAGCTCTTGACACAGTCAACCGCCAGCTGATTGGCCTCAATCATGGCGTCCCAAATCGGCTTTGTTGAGGAATTTTTTTGGAGGGACTCAACCGTGTGTGCCATCTGACTAACGATGCTTGTTTTACTCCGCCCGAAGATTTTAATGAAATTCCTTTAAAACCTCATAGTTTACACCAATGTCCCCCGAAGCGAACGCTGAGGACTGCATCAAATTCAATGCCCGAGAGCCTGGAAGTAACCGTGACCGAATGAAAGCGATTTTATCATGATCTTCCGTAATGGAGGAATTTACGATGGCAGATTCACACAAATCTAAAAACTGTCGCGCCGAAAAATCGGTCTCGCCTCCCGAGAATTGTCGAATACTGGCGTGAAGTGGAATGACCCGAATCGGGGGCGCGGGGAAGTGGTGTGGGGCCCCAGGAGGAGGAGGGGCAGGTGGATCGACAGGCATTGTGTTCGGCCGAGTGGGGGTTAAGTATTCAGACGATTCTGAAGGTGAAGGGGCGCTATCCCTTGGGAGGGAAGAGTACGTAGCCCCCGATCGCAAATTCACCACATTTAAATCACCGGTGGTTGCACCGTGCTCCAATTCCTCCTCACTTGAAGGACGAGCCAACTGTTTAAAGGTGTCGCCGAGTTTAGCGATAGTGTATTTGTTCATACGATGGTGTAAATCATTTACAAAAAAGGAGCATATGTTGATAGCTGTAAATATGAACAAATAAACTGAAAGTGTAGGAATGAATAGTTTGCGTTGAAAAACCTAAAAAGGCAAGAAAGAATGGCTAGCAAGGTGCCTGTTTAGACGTAATAGAAGTTAAGGTTATAATGGAATGCCCTAATGATATGGGTATATATAGAAAGAATAACTATATAAACAAGTGGTATGTTAAGTGAGTATACCATTGATGCTCACGTTTTCTCTCGAGTGAAAAGAAAACGGAGGCAGGGCACACTGATGAAGATTAACTTTGATCAGGAAATCACATTATACTCAATAGACTCGCTAGCAAACAATAAGAAAGAATCAATATCGTATGCGAATGAACGTAACTCCCACAATTATGACTGAGTAACAGCGTTAAGAACACAGAAATAAAAAATCGTGCCTCTGCACAGATAATAATGAAAATGAGCCGAGTCGGCAAATTTGGACAAGAATGGAATATCCACAAATACCAAGATTAATCAGCTGATGTAGTGGAGAGGGCGACGGCCTGTGATGCCCTGGGTGACGTGCAGTCGTTGTAGGCGCGTCAGGAAACCTCGGCCGCCGCCACAGCGGCGGTGAGAGGTGAGGATGGGCTGACATCGGAGGACTCGCAATGGAGGTTGAAAACTGCTGACCCAGCAAAATGAGCGGCCGCGGTGCGCTGGGAGCTGGTACAGCCGCCAGGCGTATGATGGCCGCGTCGTCCTTGTTATAGGAAGAGATGGGCGGCGGTGGCAGACAAGACGACTTGGGTGTGTAACCTCTTGAGAAGACGCCTTGCAAGAGACGGTAGTGGGAACAGCTTGCAGTCACCGGGAGATGTCCGGTACCCTTGCTGACTGTTTGCGGAAGAGGTTTGGGCCGATGCTCCGGCAGCGGCGGTGGTGCCGCCAGCTGTGGAGCGAGGGGCATGCGGGGTGTCCCAAGGTCAGCGGGCGTGCCTCCTCGTTGCAGGTGTGAATACCTCTGCCGTATCGTGGAGTGGCTTGCAGGTGCGTGGCAGTGCTGGCTTGAAGCGGGGAGCGGCTTGTAGATTGTGGCCCTCGCTATCGGCTGCGTAGGCCTGTGGGTGTGCTCGGGGCTTGTAGGCTTGACGCCTGTAGAGTTGCTGGAAGCTGGTGTGCACGAGGCTTGTAGGCTGTAGAGCCTGTAGGCTTGTAGCTGGTGTGCTCGAGGCTTGTAGGCTGGACGCCTGTAGAGTTGCTTATAGCTGGTGTGCTCGAGGCTTGTAGATGGCGCCTTGTGATTTGCCGTAGGTGGCGACTTGTGAGATGCTTGTAGCTGGCGCCGTGTGAGTTGCACGTGGTGGCGACTTGAGATGCTTGTAGCTGGCGCCTTGTGTGTTGCACGAAGGTGGCGACTTGGGAGATGCTTGTAGCTGGCGCCGTGTGAGTTGCACGTAGGTGGCGACTTGGGAGATGCTTGTAGCTGGCGCCTTGTGAGTTGCACGTAGGTGGCGACTTGTGAGATGCTTGTAGCTGGCGCCTTGTGAGTTGCACGTAGGTGGCGACTTGGGAGATGCTTGTAGCTGGCGCCTTGTGAGTTGCACGAGGAGGCGACTTGGGAGATGCTTGTAGCTGGCGCCTTGTGAGTTGCACGTGGAGGCGACTTGGGGAGATGCTTGTAGCTGGCGCCTTGTGAGTTGCACGTGGGTGGCGACTTGGGAGATGCTTGTAGCTGGCGCCTTGTGAGTTGCACGTGGGAGGCGACTTGGGAGATGTTTGTAGCTGGCGCCTTGTGAGTTGCACGTAGGTGGCGACAGGAGATGCTTGTAGCTGGCGCCTTGTGAGTTGCACGTGGGCGACTTGGGAGATGCTTGTAGCTGGCGCCTTGTGAGTTGCACGTGGTGGCGCCTTGTGAGATGCCGGACGGCGTGTTGCCGCGGACGGCAGGTGCGGTGCCGCGGACGGCAGAGTGCGTTGACTCCTTCTTCCCTTGTACGCCTGTCCCCGGAGTTGTTGGTGAGTTCTCGTGGCTTGGAGGAGAACGAGGTAGCGAAGGCACAGGCGGGGTGACCGCTGCCAACCAAATGTAACGGGCTTGTCGGGGCGTTAAAGGGTGTTGATTAAGACTTCAGCTTCCTTAAGGCGAATTATATTCGTAGCCTTTATGTACAAGAAGCGACGGAGCGAGAGCGACTGTCGTTGTGTGTCAGTCGGACTCTCGTGAAGGAGTGGCGAGTTACAGGTTGGAAAATAATTGTTACAATTGGTCACGTATGTCAAGGTGACCTCCACGCACCATCGGAGTGCTAAGTATACAAAACTGAGACGGTAAACACTGACGGACGACATTCCTATAAGGTGGCGTGATCTATCTGTCGTGGGGTTTTTCCATTGACAATTGTATGCCTAATTCGTGGTGATATTAAATAATAATAATAATACATTGATATCCTACTATAACACCAGAGGAAATGGATTCAAGTGATGAATCTGATGCAAGCAGCATATGTGACCCAGATGATGATACAGCAAGTGTATCATCAAGTGATGGAACCGTGAATGAACAGCCTGCCGCTTCTAATCACACTGCATGGCAAAACATCACTGCAGGCACACGAGAATTTGTATGCACAGCAAGCGAGCAGATACATTACAATTTACCATCATCATCTGACAGAGATATTCAACCCATTGATGTTTACAAGCTTTTTTGTACTGATGAGGTTATTGATTTGATAGTTATGGAAACTAATAGGTACTTTGAACAAACTGCAGCTGAAAAGCCTATTACACGGCTCTCTAAAATGAATGCATGGAAACCAGTAACCTCCAAGGATATTCAACAGTTTCTTGGAATTCTTATCATGATGGGCTTAAACAGGCAACCAACATTTGATTGTTACTGGGCTAAAAGTAAAATGTATGGAGTAGAGCTGGTGAAGAATGTTATGCCAAGAAACAAATTTGAGCTGATCCTACGCTTTCTCCATTTTGCTGACAACAGCCAAGATGAAAGTGACAGATTGTACAAAGTAAGGTCACTCATCAGACTTCTCTCTGAAAGCTTCGAAAAAGTTACACCTGGTGAAAAGGTTGTCATAGATGAAAGCCTAGTTATGTTTCGTGGCAGAACAATATTACGACAATACATCCCCAACAAAAAACACAAGTATGGCTTCAAAATATATAAACTATGCTCAGTTGATGGATACACTTGGAAATTCAAGATATACAAAGGAAAGGGAGACACTTCTCAAGATTTAAAACATTCAGAATATGTTGCAATGTCACTAATGGAAGGCCTGTTGAGAGAAGGTAGGACTCTGTATATTGACAACTTTTACTCTTCTGTAGCCCTGGCTAGAGTCCTCCTAGAAAAATCAACATATGTGTGTGGAACCTTACGGAGTAACAGGAAAGAGAATCCTAAAATCGTAACAGACAAGAAACTGAAAAAAGGTGAAGTTGAAGGAAAAGAAAACTCAGAAGGCATAAAAGTTCTAAAATGGAAAGATAAGCGCAATGTTCTGATGCTAACAACTGTTCCAGAACATACTGCTGAAAAAGTGACAACTGTCTTGAGAAGAGGCACAGAGGCTCAGAAACCACAGTCTGTCTTGGATTACAATGCTGCCAAAAAGGGAGTAGATTACTCTGACCAGATGTCATCCTATTATTCACCCCTGCGCAAAATTCGCAAGTGGTATAAAAAATTAGCATTTGAGCTCATTTTGGGAACAGCAGTAGTCAATTCCTTCCTGATTTTCAATAAGTATCATGCAAAGAAAACCTTGTCAATGAAGGAATTCCGGGAGTCTTTAGTTCTTTCTCTTACCACAGGAATTCCAACAGAGAAAATAAGCATTGGAAGAGAGTCTCTCTCTCTGGGAGGTAAAAGATCATCTCATTTCCTTGTTGAATTGCAGGGTCAATGCAGAACAGCAAGAAAAAGGTGCAGAGGGTGTTATCAGACCCTTAGTCTAAATGAAGGAAGTGTAACTGCAGCTGCAAAAGCTAGGAGAGTAAAAACTGTATGTAATCAATGTGATGGCAGTCCACATCTGTGTATCCCATGCTTTGAAAGAATTCACTCTGAATGAAGAAAGTGTTTGTAGGGATAGAAAGTGTTTTGTACTTTGATGAGTGAACAATACTGTTTGATACTTTTTAATCTGCTATTTTTTTACTGCAGAATGTAAGGAAATGTAAATGAAATTCAAAGAACACTGTGTTTATAAGGAAAAGAAGTTTTTTTATTTTAGGGTAAAAATGTTAAATTTTCCTATGCATTAACATCTTTCAATGCTATAGTTTTGAAGAAATAAATAAATAAACTATCACTTAGAATATTTGTGTTTGCATTTTGCCTACTATTTTGTTAGAAATATTGGTTGAAAAGGAAGAGAAAAAAAACTCATTAATGTACCACCGGTGGTACATGTGGCGACTATTGAAAGTATGAAATGTACCATCGGTGGTACATATGGCGCTTAACGTGTTAAGAACCTTTTTCCCAGATTGTAAGGAAACTTTTCAATTTTGATATTTCATTGAAGTGGCAATGAGCCAACCCATTCTTTCTCAAGCTACTAAAACCCATACTCATACATTTTGTAAGTTTGGTTAGATCAGAAGATATACTGCCAGACGTGTGCCCCAACCAACCATGGAGAGCTGGTTGAAGGCCTCGAGGCTCACCCTGTGCTGCACCAACACATGAAAAGAAGTCTTGAAGGCCCGTTAGAATGAGAGAGACTCATGTTGTGATCCTCAGGCAACAGTTGATGGAAAACTTACTGCATCAACCTGAAATTGTCTTCCACACATTCATGTGTGTTCCAGCTAACGCAACCTGCATAACTTAATGACAGAGGGTGCACACTTTGCTAAGGCACGATGGGATGCTTCAATAAAATCATTGATTAATTGAGTAAATTATTGCATACTATCTGAATTGCTGCATTCCAAGCCATAAGTTTTATTTCATTTAATTTTTATATAAAATACTTTGGGGGACTCACCTTTCATACCTTCATGCTGACTGATGATCACATTTCTCCGCGTCTTTTTGCTGAGTGAGACTTCTTCATCTTGACCGCGTCCCCGAGACCTTTTCCTCTGGTTGATGGAGCCTTTTGCAACCTCCTCAGGGTCCAAAAGTTGGTCCTTCAGAAAAGCCTCAGTGATGTCTGAGATATCTAGTATTTCATGGCTGTTGACTAAGTCATCCTGTAATTCTTGGCAAGCAGTGACGTAAGATCTCCTTTTGACATTTTTTCCTTTACTTCTTTTCTGAGAGCCTAGGATAGGTGACCCATGTACAGCATCATGACTCTCACTGACAGTGCCTCCATTGTGATCAGTCACAGCCATGAAAGATTCAACTGTTGTAACTTGCTTATCATCAGTGCTGCTGTAACTTTTCTCCATCTCATATGAAGGTTTGGCAGCCTTCTCAGGAGTGCCTTCATTGCTGGCACACTCCTGCAGCAGCTGTTTAGCTACTTGTAAAGATTCACTGGTGACTTTAATTTGCTTTTTATTGCCGGTCAGAAAACCACAAAATTCAGTCTCAGCCTTTTGAAAATCATTTCCTTTATGCATGCTTTCATAACTGTTACAAGATTTTGCCGGATGACCAACTTTCATTTTCTGACTCACTCCTTCCAATAATTTTCCCTCTATTGTGTTAAGATGAGCATTAAGTTCAATGCTCTGGTTCACATCTGCTTTCACTCCTTCCTTACCCAGTGGCCTGTCCAAAGTACTATTGTTTTCCGGATTAGACAGGTGGCATGCAGAATCCTGTTTTATAACACTATTAAGAGGATTAATTTGCAATGACTGGCCACTAGTTTTAGGTCCACTTTCAACATTCTCAGACACTTTCATAAGTGATCCTTCTACAGTGTCTCCCTTCTCATTATGAGTATAATTTTTTTTATAACTTTTACAATTGTTTCTGTTTTGGGTAACTAATGTTGGAGACTGGCATCCACTTCCAGACTGCAAAGGTTTATCATCTTCAAACAGTCTTCTTGCTTTGATTGCAAAGTTTTCACTTCTGATGTTTACATCACTTGCAATTGAAGAGCCAATGCCAGCTGCCATGGGCATGCCTGCAGGCCTTGAGAACACCCTTCTGCTATCTTCAATACACCTTTCACTGGATTCTGTAAAGGTGTTTGAAAAATTTCCCCTGCCCTGCAGTTCTGGAACTTTCTTGTCAGAAGCTTTTTCAGATAATGAATTTCGATCTTTAGGGCTTGTTTGAACACTATTCGAAATGGTTGCTGATTTCATGCCCTCAAGAGATTGCCCATCAGATTTACTTGTCACCCTCTTACACAATACCTTTCCATAATGTTCAGGCTTACTGGGTATCCTTGGCTTCTTTTTAGGTCCTTCATGACCAGGTGATGCTACCTCACAACTGATTGCCTCCTTCCATAATGAGTAAGCTTGTGTGATGGAGGACTCTTTCACTGCTATTTTGTTTCCTTTTGCTGTGCTGAACCCCTCATTCACTGGCACAAAGTGTTTACCATCACTGGCTGTACTCAGGTGTGTTGGAGCTCCTTCAGTGCCAGGTATTGTTGCTTCACAGCTAGCAGCCTCTGCCCATAATGACTGAGCTTGTGTGATGGAGGTTTGATCAACTGAAATTTTCTTTCCTCTTGCCGTGTGGAACCCCACTTCCATGTTTAATGCACCATTGGTTTTGTTATTGGTCTCACTCAGCTCACTTCTCTCACTGCCATCAAGTCTGTCTCCTTTTCTCAGCTCTGTGGGAGTGGCTGAGTTTTTCAACCTTCCACTCTGTTCATTTCCTAAGACATTATGCTCACACTGCATGTTGGCTTCCTTATTCAAACTAAGCTCCATATTTGCATCCACCTCTTCCCAAAGCAACTGTGCTCTCCATGCTGCCTCTTTGCTGATCGTTACCTTTGATCCAGCAGCTGTGCAAAAGCCGTGAAATGTATTGGCTTTTGATTGTGCTGACTTACTAATAGTTTGAGTATCTTCTGGTGGCTTGACTTCTTCACTGAACATGGTACTTTCTGCACAGTGCAACTTTACTGCCTCTATGGTCTCCTTCCCTTCCCTTTCTGCCTCTGAAGCTGTGTCATCAGATGTGCTCTTAAGCTTTGAGCAGACTGACTGAGTAACGCTACCATCCACGGTATGTCTCCTAGAGCTCTCGCATACATCTGTGAATGCTGTATCCTTAGTTTGTGGATGTTTTATGTTTGTTACTTTAATAACTTGTGAATTTGCAACTTCCAGTACATTTAATTTGTTGCCTATGTGGGGCGTGACAAACACTTCTGCTACTACTCCTGCACTACTTGCTGCTGACAGATCGGAGGCCAAGCTTAAAGATCCAGTTTTTGATGCAGAACACTGATTAGAGTTTGATGTTTTATGCATACCACTTAAATGCCTTGCTTCTCCTTTCTCTCCTGGTGGAACCTGATGAGGTGAGAGGCTTCCATCTTCATTCAACTCTTCTTCCAAGAATTTTCTAGCCTCCAGGAGAGCCTTTTCACTAATTTTGACTTGTTTTCCACTGCCAGTTATGAATCCCTTAAAACCTGAACTTTTATCTGAGTGGCATTCACTGAACAGATCTCCACTGACTTTCTCTTTAGGTGCAGCATCTAAGGACTGATTGCTTCCCTCCTTTGCCTTTATGTTTTCATGATCGCCTCCAACACCCTCCTCTCTTACTGGAATAGAAATATCAAAATCACTATCAGAAAAGTCAATGTCACTGAAAGTATCACTGATCACCTGGTTGTTCGGTGCACCAGAGACCTCCTCCTCCCCTTCTCCCTCAGGTCCTTGGGTGGCCGGATTCCCTACTGCACCAATCTGAGGGACATGAGGCTGTAGGAGGTCTGTGTTGCACTCCGCCTCTTGGTTCTTTATTACAAGTGAGTGAGCAACATTGGCCAAATCAGAACTGCTTGCCATGAAACTAATTTCCGTATTTTTGGAGGTACAGTTGTATTTGTCATCCATATTTTCTGTTAATGTGCTACCACTGGCGCTGATCTTCCCCGTGACCTCCATGATGCTTCCTTTGGCATTAGGAGCCACTGGGACTACTTGAAGGGCATGATCACTGCCTTCATTTCCCTTCTTAGTGATGGGTGCTTGTTCACTTCCCAAATATGTTTCCTCATGTCCATACTCAACAGCCCCTAATGGTTCAACTGAAGACCTTAAGCTTGCCTCAGAAGTGTCAATTTGACCTAAACTGGCAAGAGGAAGGAATTTCTTCTGCTTGTGTGCTATCACATCAAGTTGCTCCTTTGGTTTGAATGGTGTGTTTGGACTACTGCACATGACTCTTTTACTGCCAGGCTCTGCTGTTTCAGTTCCCTTTTCATCCCCACATCTATTGGCTGGGGTACCACAAGATGTTTCTGGACCAAGTGGCACGGATGCCTCATTTTGTCGTGTTTCATCTGATCTGTTAGTTGGAGAGCTGCAGGTGGCCCCTTTCCTGCCTGGTGATGCTGGCTTACTTCCTCCCTTTCCCTTTCTTCCAGTTTTTGTGTGTGAAACATTCAACTCTACATGGGGCTTACTCAGGTCAACTGGATACACAAATCTCCTTGAGATTCTCTTGTTCTTATACAGAGATAATGTGTCTGTACTTTTTCTCTTCTGTTGTTCTGAGATTTGTGCTGAAAAAATATCCTTTCTACTGTCACGGGTAATCATTACATGGTCTTCCTTGTCTTTGTTGGTATTTTCTAGCAAATTTCCCGTCTCTGTCTTAGCAACCAATGCAGCAACATGCTTTCCAGAAGGGGAAGAGGTAAGGTTTGTATTAGGCTTTGAGGTTAAACCTTTGACTGCCTCACAATCTGTTGTTTCAGGTGGATGTTCTTTGCTACAGTATTCTGACTTACAGTTAATGTCCTCTGCAATATTATTTTTAGCTTTACAAGAAGATTCTCTTTTGTACTTGTTATACTCAGTGCCCTTGCCTGTATCTTGGTGTAGATTCTTGTTGGAAGAGGCACCTGAAACCATCCCACTGTGGCTGCTCAGCGTGCCCCCAGGGATAGCTTTCTGTTTGGTTTTCTCATTGCCTTCGTCAACAAGACTGTTGTCATCAATATTTTTCTCTAGTTTCTGGTTTGATTTTCCTGAAGTCAGTTTACTGTTACTTATCTTTTTTTTCCTTTTCTTCTTTACTTTGCTTACTGGTGAACATATGATATCAAATGGATCTTCTGCTGATCCATATGAATATTCATCAACATCTGATGTGTCATTTGCAAGACCATCACTATAAATTACTTTTTCATTCAACTTGTCCATCTCTTTTGTATCTGGAAGTGGATCAGTTTCCTGAACTCTCTCGTTTTTCTTAATCCCTCGGGCATGTGGGATGGGCTCTACGAAGCCTGGAGACTCTGGCGACTGAGCAGCAAGTATTAAGTGCCTTGCTCTCACAGGTCGAGGCTGAGCTGGTGTGCTGGTTTGGTCTGGCCTAACCCCAGCACAAATGTTTACTTGTCGATCAGGTGAGTGTGCACCACTTTCAGTTACTGTTTTCATTTCCAGATTATCCTTTAGGGTGACCTCTACATTTCTTTTAAGAGCAACATTCTCTTCAATACTGAAATTTACTCTGAATCCCTGCGTTCCAGCTTCCAGCCAGCCTGGATTGGCGTCTTCACCACAGCTGGGCCTCCGTGCCTGCACAGAGCACACAGGTCTGCAGCTGAACCTTGGCACGGGAGAGAAGCACCTGATGATGCCAAGGCCGGGACTCAGCTCTCCACTGGATGAGGAACCGGCGGCTCCAGACGCCTGTGGGCTGAACAGTGAACGAGCTAACACCTTGGGGAAAAAAAAAAATTCTTAGCATGAGAATTTTCACCATTGCTACAAAACATTGTAAAACACACACACACACACACACACACACACACACACACACACCACACACACACACACGAAAAATAGGTAAATAAATAAATAAACAAATAAAAAAATAAATAAAAAATAAAAATTCCTGCTTCCCTTTGATTTCATTTTCCTGATGAAGAAGTTGAGAAGATCCATTATCAGGAACCTTTAACAAAAGTAACACTCGTTTAAGCAGAAAATACAGGCATGTACATTCAGTATATGACAAAGATTCAGTAATTCATCACTTACATTTGCTTGGTCAATGGCTAGGAGAAATGGACATTGATAACTGATTGCGCAGTGGCAGTATCGTAACCAATGAGGTTTATCCGAGGTGCGTTTTGCTGCCTATGCATACAGCTCCCTTGTTTAGGGTATTGGGAAAGGAGCAATACGGCTACCCTCTGACTGGGAAGGTAGCCTACCCCATCCTCACCTTTACGTGGTGCGCACCGTTACTATACCCTGTGGGGTAGAACCAACGTGGAGGGGGGCAGCGACCATCAGCTGCTTTGTTTTAATCCTTTTAGCCTGGACAAGGAGCAAGTCTCCATAACACTACATTGGACTGGCCACCCATTGGTGGCCTCTAATACTTTTATTGAGTCTTTAGAGGCAGGAGCGATGGCCAGAGGGCGGCAGAAGAGAAATGAATGCATGAGACTGGTGTCTATTAATGTGAATGGTTTATGTGGTGAGGAAAAGAGGAGAGTGATTGAAAATTTTGTAAATGGTAGAGTGGATGTGTTGGGAGTGAGTGAAACACATATTCAAGGAACTGGTGAGTGATGGTAGAGAGGGTATGTGGGAGGGTGTGCCTGGGGGGGTTGTATGGACGGGGATAGATGAGAAGTATAGAGGCAGGAGTAAGGAAGGATGTGCTATTGCTGAAAGAGTGTGGAATGGTGTGACTGATTATGGTTGGAAGGGATCAAGAATTGTGTGGGTGAAAGAAAAGTAGGTTTAGTAAAGCATGCATGGGTGTGTATTTATGCACCAGTAAATGTGAAAAGTAAAAAAAGGACAGAGAAAGGGAAGCATTTTGGGAGGAAGTGAAGCATGTTTGAAGAGTTTTGAGAAAGAAAGGAAACTTATTATGATGGGAGATATGAATGGTAAAGTGGGTGATGAATGTGTGATGGATGTGGTGGGAAAATGGGGGATACCTGGGAAGAATGAAAATGGAGAGTGCCTGGTGGATGTCTGTGCTGAGGGGGGAATGTTCCTAGTGAACACCTTCTTTCAGCACAAGAATATCCACCGATACACATGGAGGAGGGGAGAAGATAATGAGCAAAAAGGATTGATTGATTATGTGGCAGTAGATGAAAGGCTTAGAAAATAAATTTGTGACGCGAAGGTAGTAAGAGGAATGTTCGATGGATCTGACCATCTTGCAGTGCTGGCAAAGTTAAAGCTGAAAGAAAAGTGGGTGTTTGAAAAGAAAGGAGAAGTAAAAAAGGAAATACTGAAGATAGAAAAGTTACAGGAAAAAGAAATAAAAGATGAGTATAACTGTGAAATGGCAGAGGCCTTAAGTGAAAAATGGGAAAGTGTAAAAGATAATACAAATATTGAAAAAGGTTTTGGAACATTTAAAGAAATAATGGTAACTACAACAAAAAAAGTGTTAGGGATGAAAGTGGTGAGAGATGGAAAAAGAAAAGGAAATTCATGGTGGACAGAAGAGATAAGGAGGATAGCAAAAGAGAAAAGGGAACTTTTTAAGAAAACTCAAAAAAGAAATGTGACTGAGCAAGTAAAAAAGGAAAGGAAAAAGAAATATAGAGAATGCATAATGAAATTAAAACAAGCAATGAAAGAAAGTAAGAAGAGAGTTGATGAAGACTTTAGAAAAAGACTAAGTGAAAAATATAAAGGGAACAGGAAACCATATTGGAAAGAAGTAAAAAACAAAAGAAATGCAGAAAATATCTCCTCAAGTAAAATAAATGAAGTTATGGATGATAATGGAAAGATGTTGAAAGACAGGGAAGCTGTGAAAGAGAGATGGAGAGAATATTTCTAAAACTTAATGAATTTTGAGGATGGACGTCCAGCAGCTGTAACAGCAGCAGTTTTGGGTAGAGGTAGAGGAGGAGCATATAAAGAAAGAAGTATAACATATGAAGAAGTAAATCAGGCAATAAAAAGATTAAAAAATGGAAAGGCAGCAGGAATTGATGGAATCACAGCAGAAATGTTGAAGTGTGGAGGAGATGTAGTTGTTAAATAGATGGTCAAGATATGTGAAGTAGCATGGGAGGGGGGGTGGTGCCATCATTGTCCCAGTTTACAAGGGGAAGGGCAGGAGAGGGGAATGTGGGAGCTATAGAGGTATAAGTCTCCTGAGTATACCCGGAAAGGTATTTGGAAAAGTCATAATAGAGAGGGTGCAAAGACTTACAGAAGAGAAAATCAGTGAAGAACAAGGAGGCTTCAGGAAGGGAAGGGGATATGTGGATCAGATATTTGCCTTCAGGATGGTAGTAGAAAAAAATATTAGCAAAAGGAAAGAAACTATACGCTGCCTTCATGGATTTGGAAAAAGGTTACGACAAAGTTGATTGGATTGCATTGTGGGATGTTTTAAAGATATATGGTGTGGGAGGAAAACTGCTTAGTGCAATAAAGTCTTTCTATGAGGATGCATCTGCATGTGTCAAAATTACTGGAGAAATAAGTGAACATTTTGAGATAAAAGTGGGCTTAAGACAAGGGTGTGTCATGTCACCATGGTTATTCAATATCTATATGGATGGTGTTATTAGAGAAATGAAGGGCAAAGTTGGAGTAAGACTGTTCGATAAGGGAAGGAAGTGGGTACTGAATTCAATACTGTTTGCTGATGACACGGTGCTTAGTGAAGAAAATGAAAGTGACCAACAAAATTTGGTCAGTGTTTTTGATAGTGTCTGTAATAGGAGAAAGCTGAAAGTAAATGTCAACAAAAGTAAAGTGATGGTTTGTGAGTGAAGTAGAAGTGAGGTTGTAGATTTTGTATGCCCATATAGAGTGGGAATTGAATGTGAAAATGAATGCAAAATAATTCTGAATGGTGAATAAATGGAGGAGGTCAATGAGTTTAAGTACCTTGGATCAGTTGTGTGTAATCATGGTGGTATGGAGGGAGAGATAAGAGAAAGGGCATTGCAAGGAAGAAGGGTGGCAGGGTCTTTGGGACGAATCATCAATGGCAGAAGTGTGAGCATGGAGGTAAAGAGGGATTTGAGAAATACAATAATAGTACCAACCCTCACATATGCAAGTGAAACGTGGGCCTGGAATGAAAGTCAGAGGTCTAGAGTGCAGGCAGCGGAAATGAGTTATTTGAGGAGTGCTTGTGGTGTGAGTAGAATGGATGGAATGAGTAATGAAAGTGTGTACGAGCGTTTTGGAATGTGTCACAGGGGTGAAGGGAAGAAGTGTGGAGTGGTGGAAGAAGTGAGGCAACAGACTTTAAAGTGGTTTGGCCACATGGAGCGAATGGAGGAGAGTAAGATGACCAGAAGGGTGTATGTGAGTGAGATAGAGGAAGGGAATGCTAGAGGATGACCTCCAGTGAAATGGAGGGTTAGGGTGCAAGAGTACGTTAGGGAGAGGGGGTAAAGATCTTTGAGAAACTTTGAGCAGGCAAGGAGGGAGTGTCTGGATAAAGTTGGAAGCTCTTCTGCTGTGGTCATCCCCTGGTGGGAGCTCCTAGGAGCAGGCGTCGATGAAACGATGATGATTAGTGATTAGATAGAGAAACTCCTGGTGCATGAAACATATGAAGAGTACACATAAAATTGCCGTGACAGTAGTTACCAACTTGCAACGCAGCTTACATTTTCACGTAGCCCCTGCCTAGGATGGAGGGTCTGGCGCTCAAGAGTCGAGGGGGAGGTGCCATCCAAGACTTGGCCGAGGGAATTGGAGGTGGGTGTGGCCAGGGCGCTGCTCCATGACACCTCCGATCCATCCAAGTTGCCAGCCAGGCTTTCCATTATGGTGTCCCTTGGACTTTCTCCCCTGTGAACAGGAAAAAGTACAGATAGAGATGTATGCATACCACCACAAACCATATCATACCATACCTTACCAATTCACACACATATCCTTGGATGATGTAAAAATGCCTGAAGTCTGAAAGAGGGCAAACATAATACCTATTCACAAACATAGTGACAGAGAAGACCCACTTTACTAGCCTTTACCACAACAAATGTGATAGGTAAACTCACAACAGATGTGATAGGTAAACTATGTGAAAAGATTATAATGTATGGTTGGGCTTCATAACAGGAAGAAAATGTTGTGATAACAGAACAACAGTTTGGATTCAGAGACATTATGTCTTACAATTTCATCATCATCATCATCATCTTCAGCCACACTAGTCCACTGCAGGAGAAAGACCTTTCTCAACATTCTCCACTATCTCTATCTGATCTTAATGTACCCCATTCTGCTCAAGCAAATGATCTTTCATCTCTCCCCTACCCCCTCTTTTATTTTTAGGTGCTGCCTATAGTGTCACTAGCCTCTCAAGGGTCCTTTTAGATGACCCCAGTCCATTAGTAGTGCAGACAAATTTTATTTCTAGTTTATAATGCTAGGCTCATACTGCCCCCCTGTGCTCCACTTGCACGGTCGCTGAAGTTTGGGTTGATTAAAGATCTGGGCAGCATATGGGTAATCTTTGGACACTAGGCAAGGACTGAAAATTGTCAGAGTCCTTTGGTGGGACTTGAACCAAGGTCCTCAGCTCACCACGCCTGCATGCTCACCATTTTCTCACTGCCTCCTCTGTCTGCCCTAACTTCTATCATTTCTTCATGCATAGTTTTTCTTACACTCTAGTCAAAAATACTTGCCTGCTCTTCTAGACAGATGAACTGATATGAAGCTGATATCTGAACATTAACCCCTTCAGTACCGATGGCGTACCATAGTGCTTCCTATAAAATTTTGGCTAAGGAATCGATGAAGTACATGTGTACGTCATCACTCATTGACGATACACAGGACTTCATTTTTATTAGTTTGTATGTTTTTATGACGTAGAGACAAATTGATTAGTTGGCACCTTGTGTTTCAAGGATGTTGGGAATGCTGGGCTTGGGGGTGGTGACAGGGGAGTGTGTGATTGACATGTGTCACGTCATGATGTCTTTTCAACATCCGATAGTGATTCTGAGCGCAATATGACTCTTGAAGGTGACTTACAAGGGTCAGATGATAGTGAAACTCAATCAGAAGGCTTCATAAGTGACTCAGATGAAGACTATTTGCCAGAGAATGACAGTGAGGCGAGTAGTGACGAGGAAAATGAGTGATGTGAATGGTGGCGATGAAGAAACACCACACAGCCCCACACTCCACACACCCCTGCTCCTTCACACTCGTGGCTCATCCCTTTGCTGATCATCGTCCTGCCACTGTTCCTGCCCTAATTGAGGATTTTTCTGGTGTTCCTCCTGATGTACCAAGGAATGACATGAGTGCTTTGGACTCTTGATTAAAATAGTATACATCTCGTGAACAAAATCTATCAGAACACGAGAAAAAAATACATAAATGATAAAATATGGGTGTAAGGATATATATAAACTACCCCCACGAAATTAGAAGCGCCGCAAAAACTTCGAGGCGGAGGGGTGGGTGGGATGTGTGGGATCACGGAGTCAGTGAAGGGGTTAAAATGGAAAGTCATGTACATTATTCAAGTATTCCAGTCTGGATGAACCATCAAGTTTTACGTTTTGTTTCCCGGTCAAAATACACTCACCGCTTTGCAGGAGAGAATGTTTCATCACACAAGGGCAGTGTTGGGCTGTACAAAGCTGTCTCTTCCAAAGAAGTGTTGTTATCTGTGACAAAACAATAAATAAGTCAAAACAGTATCATTATCACTATCAGCTCCCCCTGCTTACTTGACAGAGAGAGAGAGAGAGAGAGAGAGAGAGAGAGAGAGAGATTTACATAGAAAATCAGACCACACAGACCCAATGGTCCAGACTAGGTGGTCTGTCCTTAAACCTAAGTGAATTTACACTAATCAGATGGCTCCAAAATGTTGCTTTTCTACTCTAGTTAATATTAAGTTCAAGGAAGTGTCGGTCGAGCTTGTTTTTAAAGGAGTCAATCGTTTTACACTGGACCTCGTTCCTCGTTCGCAAAGTGTCATCGATCATAAACAATGTTGATCTGTCTACATTCGTGAAACCATTAAGTATTTTAAAACATTCAATCAGTTTTCCTCGGAGGCGACGTTTCTCAAGAGAGAACATGTTAAGGGTGGAAAGCCTTTCTTCGTAGGATTTGTTGCCCAAAAAAGGGATCATTTTTGTTGCCCGATGCTGAATACCTTCTAATTTAGCAATGTCCTTTGCATGGTGAGGAGACCAAAACTGTACCACATATTCCAAGTGGGGTCTGACTAAACTATTGTAGAGCGGAGGTATTACATCTTTATTCTTGAATAAAAAGTTTTTTTTAATGAAGCCCAACATTCTGTTCGCTTTATTTGCTGCATCGATGCATTGATGTGAGAATTCGAGGTTTGACGCGATTTTGACCCCCAGGTCCTTAACGCATTGAACGCTTGTGAGTTTAACGCCGCGCATTTCGTATTCAAGCTTCTTATTTCTTGTTCAAACTTGAAGGACCTGGCACTTGTCTACGTTAAAGGGCATCTCCCATCCATCCGACCAAGATGAAATTTTGTGCAAATCCTCTTGGAGGCTTTGCCTGTCTTCGTCAGTGAGAACCGAGTTACCAATCTTTGTGTCGTCTGCAAACTTACTAATGCGATTATTGAGTCCAACATCCACGTCGTTGATGTAAATAATGAAGAGCACTGGGCCAAGAACCGAGCCCTGAGGGACGCCGCTAGTGACCAGCGCCCACTCTGAGTTAAATCCGTCAATCACCACTCTTTGTTGTCTGTTGCTCAACCAATTCGCGATCCATTGGTTTACTTGACCGTGAATACCTATTTGCTTTAATTTATAAAGTAATTTATGATGTGGGACTTTATTAAATCCTTTCTGGAAATCAAGATAGACTACGTCCAGTGATTTGGTTACGTCATAAACTGAGAAGAGGTCGTTATATAAGGTCAATAGGTTTGATAGGCATGATCTTTTGTTACAGAAGCCATGTTGTGAATCCCCAATTAATGAGTGGCTTTTGAGGTAACTCACAATTTTGTCTCTATGCTCTCAAGTAGCTTACCTACAATTGAAGTTAGACTAATGGGTCGGTAGTTACCTGGTATTTTTTTGTCTCCTTTCTTAAAAATCGGTGTCACGTTAGCCTTTTTCCAATCCGAAGGGACGATGCCTTGTCGCAAGGACATATTGAATATGGTTGTGAGGGAGGAGAGTATTTCGCTCTTTGTCTCTTTAAGCAGAATAGGATATACTCTATCGGGTCCAGGACTTTTATTTGTTTTAAGTGAATGGAGAGCTTTAAGGACTTCATCGGTTGTTATTTCAAAATTAGTCAATGCATGCTCGAGATTTACAATAGTACTGGTGTTGGTGGTAGCGGGAGGAAGACTGTTAGTATTAAACACCGAGGAAAAGTAATTGTTTAAGAGGTTTGCAATGTGTTGGCTGTCAGTCACTAGTGCACCGTCGCTGTTTGTTAAAGGTCAAATTCCACTTCTGATCGCCTTTCTGTTGTTTATGTAACTGAAGAAAGATTTCGGATTATTTTTACAGTTGGCTGCAATATTTTCTTCGTATTTACGCTTTGCCTGACATACTAATCTTTTTACTCATTGCCTGGCATCATGATAAAGTCTAATGTTTTCGGGCGTGCTTTGTTCTTTCTTTAATCAGCCTGTAAAACAATTTTCTCTCCTTGACTGAGTGTTTAATTTCCCTATTAAACCAAAGTGGGCTTTTATTAGTGTTACTTCGCTTCTCACACAAAGGGACGAATGTGTTCTGCTGAGTGAGTAAATGATTTTTAAAGCTTAGCCAGGCGTCCTCTACATTGCCGTCATCTGATAGTTGCGTTTCTTTTAGTTTTCGTCGGATTTCTACGAAGTTAGCTCTTTTAAAATTGGACACCTTTACTTTATTTTCAGTCACTGATGTTTGAGCTCTAATGTCGACACGGACTAATTTATGATCGCAAGACCAAGGTGTTCTCCTACCATGACATTACTGACTAGGTTATCTTGGGTCGTTATAACAAGGTCAAGTATGTTATTTTGTCGAGTTGGTTCAGAAACCATTTGGCTTAGATAATTTTCTTCTAAAAATTTGATCATTCTATATGACTCGCCTTCTGTACCTGACAGTGTCGCCCAGTCGATATGGGGGAGGTTAAAGTCTCCTAGTATCAGTGAGCCGCTGTTATTAAGTGACTGCTTTTAAACGCTGTACATTTCAAGGTCGTCATCGAGTGACTGCCTGGGAGGCCTGTAGGTGACAGATATATTTAAATTGACTTTTGCAATGTTTACTCGCACGCACAAATGTTCAACGTTACTGTCTCTTGGTGTTTTGTCAGTGGGTTGCAAATAGCTTTTGACAAAAAGGGCGACACCACCGCCTCTACGGTTTACACGATCTTTGTTGAAGAGTCTGTAGCCATCTATGTTGTATTCGGAACTTAAATCAATATTTGTGGTGTCGATAAATGTTTCGGTTATAGCAATTATGTCAAAATTTTCTGTCAGAGCAAGACATCGCAGTTCATCAAATTTGTTTCTTAGGCTACGCGCATTGAAACTAAGGATTTTTAAGTTATCTAGAGGCTTGGTAATAGAAGTGATGGTACTTGCGGGATCACAATTATGAGAGAGAGAGAGAGAGAGAGAGAGAGAGAATTTTGAAGGTCACTTTCATTTTCTGCAATGAGCACTGTGTCATTGATTGTATCATAGACTGATTTAATTCATAACCTACAACCCATCCCTCCCTCTATTGCCCCTACCTTCCTCCTTGCTTCCCTCTCTCGTAAGTTCCTTCCCCAATCCCTCCCTCCCTTCCCTTCCATCTCCTCTGCATGGTGCATGGCTGGAGGCAGAACACCAAAGTTTGAACTTTCAAATCTAAATCCACCTCACACTTTTTACCTTCCACCTGAGTGGAAACGGAAGACTTATCATTGACTGGGCTGAAAAATTGAACAGTTAGGTTTGCCAGCCTATCTGTGACCAGATTAACGTACTTTAACTGCCCTATGTGTTTGTATAACTGGTAATTTATTGAAACAAATTAGTATACTGCATCCATATATACATAAGAAAACATAATCATGCCAGTAACAAGTACCAGTTCAGCAAGCAATAAATAATATTTTCACATGTACCCACCAAGAGGCAGCAAAAGAGTAGGGCTGCTGAGCGATGTGTTGAGAAGGGCCGACAATGGCGTGGTTGGTGCCTCCCCGAGGGGAAGCTGGGCTCTTGTCATCTCCTGGCTGTGGCTGGAGGACTGGTCCCAAACCTCATCCTGTTCATCTGTTTGTCTCCTGGACTGGACCTTTACACTGTGGTGTGGAATGACAGATTCAACAGAATTTCCTTCGTCTTGCAGGTGCTTCTTCTGCTCACAGTCCCCCAAGTCTCCTTGGGAATCCTTTTCCACTTGTAATTTCTGTAAGACACACTCGTCCTTTGCAGTTCCTTTACATATTTTGGTCTTAATTGACGATTTGGCATTGTATTCCTTTTGATCATTTTGATTAGCTTGCTCCTGAAGAAACTGCAGCCAGTCTTTCTGCCCCACACCCAGATCTGAAAAGGACCGGAATTTTTAAGCATGTATTTGTAGATTTGCCTTCACTGCCACTCACAGTTTTGTTGGAATACTACAAAAATGGTTACATCTGGTGGTGGTGGTGGTGGCAGTGAGGAGGGAGGAGTGCCCCAGTAGCCTCTCTTCCCACCACAAATACCACCGTTTCTCTGACCCATGCACCTCATTCATCACTCACAGTTGAATAATCCACAAGTTTTCTTCTTTACTTTATATTTTATGTCACTGTGTATATGACTAATTAATACTGGTAATCTACATAATGAATGAAAATAGGATCAAAATAGAGGTTCAGTCCAATACTCTTCCATGTACGTATCACGATTTCTTCATTGGTTTATGTATTCGCATCTCACAAGTGTATATTTAGTATGTGGCTATTACTTGTTAGATACAAGAATTTAGTATGTAGCTATTACTCATTAGATACAAGAATTTAGTATGTAGCTATTACTCATTAGATACAAGAATTTAGTATGTAGCTATTACTCATTAGATACAAGAATTTAGTATGTAGCTATTACTCGTTAGATACAAGAATTTAGTATGTAGCTATTACTCATTAGATACAAGAATTTAGTATGTGGCTATTACTCGTTAGATACAAGAATTTAGTATGTAGCTATTACTCGTTAGATACAAGAATTTAGTACCGTGGCTATTACTCGTTAGATACAAGAATTTAGTATGTAGCTATTACTCGTTAGATACAAGAATTTAGTATGTGGCTATTACTCGTTAGATACAAGAATTTAGTATGTAGCTATTACTCGTTAGATACAAGAATTTAGTATGTGGCTATTACTCGTTAGATACAAGAATTTAGTATGTAGCTATTACTCGTTAGATACAAGAATTTAGTATGTAGCTATTACTCGTTAGATACAAGATCTTATTGTATGTGCTGGATATGTGAAAGAATAAATATGCAGGTCCACATGGAACTAAAAACTAGGAGCAGAAGTAATAAGGAAGGCCAGTGAAGAAAGAGGCTTAGGAATGGCAACACAAGATACTGTCCCTGGCATATTTGGGACCCCATACAATATGTTAGCAAATATAAGGGATGCTTTTGTTATAAGGATGAGGACATAATATAAAACAATGATAAGACTAAAACAGGAATATGCAAAAACTGTGTGGCCCCTTAAAAAAAGAAAAGAAAAAAATGAGTAAACTGAAAAGAAAACAAAGATCAGCAACAAAAATGGTTCTGAGTTTGGCCGGCTTAATATATGAGGGAAGATTTAAGGAAATTAACCAACCAACATTAGAGAAGAGTAAACAGACCCACTTACTACATAAGCCGATGAACAATATGGATGTGACAGATGGAAAAGACATTATTTTGCAGTCAGAAGAAGGAACAAAATATTTAATGGGGCACAAGAACAAACTAAGGAAGACCAGATGCACGAGTGATGTCAAGTAATGCAAATATAAGCAAATATAAGGGATGCTCCTATAGAAGAGAAAAGTGAAGACGTCAATTTTGGATGGTCAATTTGGGTTTGCCTGCTCATAAGCTCCCCCTTCAACCTTCCGTTTTCTGATCACTGTTTCATGTTTCATTTTAACATTGACATATCTATGCCTAAGTTTTACCTTTCTTCTTATGTTGATGGTACCAGGTGTAGAGTGCCAATGCAGGACAGACAGCCATAGATTCTGTTCTGAAACAAAATAATATACTTAATCAAAAGGAAATTCTTCAACTAGTAATTCAGTGATTTTCATATATTGAAATCAGCAAGTTATATAGAGAAGGCAGTGATGCCTTCATATATCCTAAAACTAAAGGTACACACTACTGAATCACGTCTGACAGCAACCCATCTTCACCAAACCTGAGTATATCAGCATATAACCTTGTCAACAGTCAGCCCATGGTGCGCCATAATCCACCTCTCACTAACGCTGCCTGACCCTGCGGCTAAAGCAAGGCGGTGGCTGAGTGGTTAGTGTGCTGGCACTGTGTCTAGGAAGATGTGGATGTAAAGATCAAAGCAAGAGTGAAAATAGCGATGAGATATGTGTGAGGACCTGCGTGGCTGTGGGTGGCAGAACATCCTTACAAGGTCCTGCAGCAGCCCAAACCATTGGTTCACCACAGCTAAAATCCAATGGGAGTGTGCAAAGTTTTACTAATAGGGGAGCTTTGCCCCCCTCAACTAGTCACTAAGAGACAAGAGAATATACATGAACCTCCTACTGGGGGGCTTCTGCCCTTTTGGCCCCCTGTGTTTCCACATTTCATTGCCCTGGGGGTTGTGCAGGTTCCCACCACTTCCATTGCTATTTTTCACAACTGTTGTGATCTCTACACTCTTATGGTTTTCAGGGAGGTTTGAAGGATCAGGATGGCTCCTGACTCTGACGGCCCCGCCCTGATGGCCTTATGCATACCATGACAGTCCCTGAATACTATTGAATTAACATGTTACAGATATCTTGTGAGAGGTTCATACATTATGTATTGCATTTTGGCCTCTAAATACTGCAGCACAGTAACTAATAGCTGCTGGGAAATTAAAGAAACTTCAACATAATGATGTATGAAGTTTGAATGCAACTTAGGAAATGCATTCTGGGATGGGGACACAGGCCAAGTTAGAATAGGCTAGATTTTTGGTAACATTTATTAGAGTAATTGTTGACAATAATTGATATGTATCACACGGCACTGATGTTGTCACTGGCAGTAGAGAAGGCTTCAATAAGCTCAATATTTCCTGCCCAACACACTAATAAATATCTAGTTAGGACATTACTCAGGAAGCTGCAGGCCTAAGCATCGTCAGTAATACTGACATGGGATGGAAGGATACTGCCTTGTTTGATGGCTATAGGCTACATTAAGTCATTAACCAATAACATTTTGCACCTTGTATCAAAATCTGTCAAGGAGGGCTGTCATGTTATGTGTGTGGTGCGGTCAGGGAGGGCTGTCATGTTATGGGTGTGGGGCTGTCAGGGAGGGCTGTCATGTTATGTGTGTGTGGGGCCGTCAGGGAGGGCTGTCATGTTTTGTGTGTGTGGCCATTAGGGAGGGCTGTCATGTTATGTGTGTGGGGCCGTCAGGGAGGGCTGTCATGTTATGTGTGTGGGGCCGTCAGAGAGGGCTGTCATGTTATATGTGTGTGGGGCCATCAGGGAGGGCTGTCATGTTGTGTGTGTGGGGCCGTCAGGGAGGGCTGTCATGTTTTGTGTGTGTGGCCATTAGGGAGGGCTGTCATGTTATGTGTGTGGGACAGTCAGAGAGGGCTGACAAGTTAAGTGTGTGGGGCCGACAGTGAGGGCTGTCATGTTATGTGTGTGGTGCGGTCAGGGAGGGCTGTCATGTTATGTGTGTGGGGCAGTCAGGGAGGGCTGTCATGTTATGTGTGTGGGGCAGTCAGGGAGGGCTGTCATGTTATGTGTGTGGTGCGATCAAGGAGGGCTGTCATGTTATGTGTGTGTGGGGCCGTCAGGGAGGGCTGTCATGTTTTGTGTGTGTGGCCATTAGGGAGGGCTGTCATGTTATGTGTGTGGGACAGTCAGAGAGGGCTGTCATGTTATATGTATGTGGGGCCGTCAGGGAGGGCTGTCATGTTATATGTATGTGGGGCCGTCAGGGAGGGCTGTCATGTTATATGTGTGTGGGGCCGTCAGGGAGGGCTGTCATGTTATATGTGTGTGGGGCCGTCAGGGAAGGCTGTCATGTTATATGTGTGTGGGGCCTTCAGGGAGGGCTGTCATGTTATGTGTTGTTAGAGGTAGGGGGTTCACCAGAAAAGGCAGGCACCGCTCGGGGATGGAACCCGAGTCCTTCCGCTTGCCGGGCGGACGTGCTACCCGTTACACCATGGTCGCCTCTCGGTGACAACTCACACAACTCCCCCCTAAGGTCCCCTCCCGCAAGGCCAGTCCGTGGAATGTGTATCGCTGCTAGATCCTACTCACTGCGCCATGTTAGAGGTAGGGGGTTCACCAGAAAAGGCAGGCACCACCCGGGGATCAAACCCGGGTCCTTCCGCTTGCCAGGCGGACATGCTACCCATTACACCACGGTCGCCTCTCGGTGACAACCCACACATGTGTGTGTGGCCGTCAGGGAGGGCTGTCATGTTATGTGTGTGTGGCCGTCAGGGAGGGCTGTCATGTTATGTGTGTGTGGCCGTCAGGGAGGGCTGTCATGTTATGTGTGTGTGGCAGTCAGGGAGGGCTGTCATGTTATGTGTGTGTGGCCGTCAGGGAGGGCTGTCATGTTATGTGTGTGTGGCCGTCAGGGAGGGCTGTCATGTTATGTGTGTGTGGCCGTCAGGGATGGCTGTCCTGGGGGGACGTCTTGGTAAGGGGGTGTTGACTATAGTTCAGAAGATATATATGACAACAGGAGAGCAGCAGGTGGTTAAGTAGGAAACAAGATATGGAAGGGAGCTTGAACCGAATCTTAACCAAAATATGTGGAAAAAGGATGAAGGAGTTGTTCTTGAGATATACTGGTATTAGCTGTTCACAGAGTTGCCCGGTAAGTGTCCACTCCGTTAATTGTATGGTCTTGCTGCGATAATGACCTGAAGGCATCTTTGGTGACCGCAGCAGTCTTGGCTATGGCAGAGCTTCAGTAGGCCTCTCTAAAGGAATTGGTGATGGCTAGGTAAGCAGGAGACAGCAGGATAACGTCTCCACCACCTCCATGTTAGAGTATTAAAGTAAGGAAAGATGAATAGAGTTAAGCCATTGAAAATCTAAGTGTGTCAATAGCAGAGAAGAGGATCAAGAGGAGGGCCTTGGAAGCGATACAGCGGCCACACACTGAGGCTGCTAGAACCAAGGCACCACACCTGTAAGAGGAACATGTTTTTTTCCTCCAGTGTTGTGAACACCTGGAACAAACTGCCGAAGGGGTCATCAACAGTGGCTGAGTAAATGCACCTAATAATAACTATCACAGGGGGGAAGAGGTGCGAGGCGTGCTTTTTATTACAGTAAAGGAAGCAGCTCAAGCTAATCACTGCCCCTATCAAAGAGAGTTCAGGAGTAGCCAAAAGGGAGGTCAGTTTCGGGAGGAGGGTTACGAGGCAGTGGGATGATGTCTACACCATGTCCTCCGTCATAACACTCAGAAGCGATTCCAGGCTTGATGGTTTTCCTTATATTTCACTGAAGCCTTACCTCACAGCTAGGCGGCGTCGGCAGGGTAACAGTGTGTGGACAGGGGCGAGAAGAGAAGAGAGGGGCGTGTCAACGTTGACAACAAACCCCCTCGGCCTCTCAGCTCAGGCAGTCAGCTGTTCGGCTTTCCCGCGTGTTCCGTCCACAGAGTTATATACCTAGAGCGCGCGCTCCCGTGTTGTGGGGTTGGCGGCGGGTGAGGCAAGCTACCCTGGCGCGGCAGCCATCTTGGGAAGCCCACTTTCCCTCACTCTGTGGTAGTGGTTTTGATGGTGGTGGTGGTGGTGGTGGTGATGGTGGTGGTGGTGGAAGCGGTGGTGGTGGTGGTGGTGGTGGTAGTATAGTGGTGGAGGTGATGGTGGTAGTGATGGTGGTGGTGGTGATGGTGGTGGTACGTGATAGTGGTGGTGGTGGTGGTACGTGAATAGTGATGGTGGTGGTGGTAGTGGTGGAGGTGATGGTGGTGGTGATGATGGTAGTGGTGATGGTGGTGGTACGTGATAGTGGTGGTGGTGGTGGTGGTACGTGAATAGTGGTGGTGATGGTGATGGTGGTACGCGAATAGTGATGGTGGTTGTGGTGGTGGTACATGATAGTGGTGGTGGTGGTGGTGGTACGTGATAGTGGTGGTGGTGGTGGTGGTGGTACGTGATAGTGGTGGTGGTGGTGGTACGTGATAGTGGTGGTGGTGGTGGTGGTGGTACGTGATAGTGGTGGTGGTGGTGGTACGTGATAGTGGTGGTGGTGGTGGTGGTGGTGGTACGTGATAGTGGTGGTGGTGGTGGTGGTGATTGTGGTACGTGATAGTGGTGGTGGTGGTGGTGATTGTGGTACGTGAATAGTGGTGGTAGTGGTGGTGGTGGTGATGATGGTGGTACGTGATAGTGGTGGTACGTGAATAGTGATGGTGGTGGTGGTGGTGGTGGTACGTGAATAGTGTTGTTGTTGGTGGTGGTGGTACGTGATAGTGGTAGTGGTGGTGGTGGTGGTGGTACGTGATAGTGGTGGTGGTGGTGGTGGTGATGGTGGTACGTGAATAGTGGTGGTGGTGGTGTTACGTGAAAGTGGTGGTGGTGGTGGTACGTGAATAGTGGTGGTGGTGGTGTTACGTGAAAGTGGTGGTGGTGGTGGTACGTGAATAGTGGTGGTGGTGGTGGTACGTGATAGTGGTGGTGGTGGTGGTACGTGAATAGTGGTGGTGGTGGTGTTACGTGATAGTGGTGGTGGTTGTGGTGGTGGTGGTGTTACGTGATAGTGGTGGTGGTTGTGGTGGTGGTGCTGTTACGTGAAAGTGGTGGTGGTGGTGTTACGTGAAAGTGGTGGTGGTGGTGTTACGTGATAGTGGTGGTGGTGGTGGTGGTGATGGTGGTACGTGAATAGTGGTGGTGGTGGTGGTACGTGAATAGTGGTGGTGGTGGTGTTACGTGAAAGTGGTGGTGGTGGTGTTACGTGAAAGTGGTGGTGGTGGTGTTACGTGATAGTGGTGGTGGTGGTTTTACGTGATTGTTGTGGTGGTGGTGGTGGTGATGGTGGTTAGTGTATAGTGGTGGTGGTGGTGGTGGTACGTGAATAGTGGTGGTGGTGGTGGTACGTGAATAGTGGTGGTGGTGTTTCGTGTATGTGGTGGTGGTGGTGTTACGTGATAGTGGTGGTGGTGGTGTTACGTGATAGTGGTGGTGGTGGTGGTGGTGATGGTGGTACGTGAATAGTGGTGGTGGTGGTGGTACGTGAATAGTGGTGGTGGTGGTGGTACGTGAAAGTGGTGGTGGTGGTGTTACGTGAAAGTGGTGGTGGTGGTGTTACGTGAAAGTGGTGGTGGTGGTGTTACGTGAAAGTGGTGGTGGTGGTGTTACGTGATAGTGGTGGTGGTGGTGTTACGTGATAGTGGTGGTGGTGGTGGTGGTGATGGTGGTACGTGAATAGTGGTGGTCGTGGTGGTACGTGAATAGTGGTGGTGGTGGTGGTACGTGAATAGTGGTGGTGGTGGTGTTACGTGATAGTGGTGGTGGTGGTGGTGGTGATGGTGGTACGTGAATAGTGGTGGTGGTGGTGGTACGTGAATAGTGGTGGTGGTGGTGTTACGTGAATAGTGGGGGTGGGGGTGGTACGTGAATAGTGGTGGTGGTGGTGGTACGTGAATAGTGGTGGTGGTGGTGGTACGTGAATAGTGGTGGTGGTGGTGGTGATTGTGGTACGTGAATAGTGGTGGTAGTGGTGGTGGTGGTGATGATGGTGGTACGTGATAGTGGTGGTACGTGAATAGTGATGGTGGTGGTGGTGGTGGTGGGACGTGAATAGTGTTGTTGGTGGTGGTGGTGGTACGTGATAGTGGTAGTGGTGGTGGTGGTGGTACGTGATAGTGGTGGTGGTGGTGGTGGTGATGGTGGTACGTGAAAGTGGTGGTGGTGGTGTTACGTGAAAGTGGTGGTGGTGGTGTTACGTGAAAGTGGTGGTGGTGGTGTTACGTGAAAGTGGTGGTGGTGGTGTTACGTGAAAGTGGTGGTGGTGTTACGTGATAGTGGTGGTGGTGGTGTTACGTGAAAGTGGTGGTGGTGGTGTTACGTGAAAGTGGTGGTGGTGGTGTTACGTGAAAGTGGTGGTGGTGGTGTTACGTGATAGTGGTGGTGGTGGTGGTACGTGAAAGTGGTGGTGGTGGTGTTACGTGAAAGTGGTGGTGGTGGTGTTACGTGATAGTGGTGGTGGTGGTGGTACGTGAAAGTGGTGGTGGTGGTGTTACGTGAAAGTGGTGGTGGTGGTGTTACGTGAAAGTGGTGGTGGTGGTGTTACGTGAAAGTGGTGGTGGTGGTGATGTTACGTGAAAGTGGTGGTGGTGGTGGTGGTGGTGGTATTACGTGAAAGTGGTGGTGGTGGTGTTACGTGATAGTGGTGGTGGTTGTGGTGGTGGTGGTGTTACGTGATAGTGGTGGTGGTTGTGGTGGTGGTGGTGTTACGTGAAAGTGGTGGTGGTGGTGTTACGTGATAGTGGTGGTGGTTGTGGTGGTGGTGGTGTTACGTGAAAGTGGTGGTGGTGGTGTTACGTGAAAGTGGTGGTGGTGGTTTTACGTGATAGTGGTGGTGGTGGTGTTACGTGATAGTGGTGGTGGTGGTGGTGGTGATGGTGGTACGTGAATAGTGGTGGTGGTGGTGGTACGTGAATAGTGGTGGTGGTGGTGTTACGTGAATAGTGGTGGTGGTGGTGGTGGTGATGGTGGTACGTGAATAGTGGTGGTGGTGGTGGTACGTGAATAGTGGTGGTGGTGGTGTTACGTGAATAGTGGTGGTGGTGGTGGTGGTGTTACGTGAATAGTGGTGGTGGTGGTGGTGATGGTGGTACGTGAATAGTGGTGGTGGTGGTGGTACGTGATAGTGGTGGTGGTGGTGTTACGTGATAGTGGTGGTGGTGGTGGTGGTGATGGTGGTACGTGAATAGTGGTGGTGGTGGTGGTACGTGAATAGTGGTGGTGGTGGTGTTACGTGAATAGTGGTGGTGGTGGTGGTACGTGAATAGTGGTGGTGGTGGTGGTACGTGAATAGTGGTGGTGGTGGTGGTACGTGAATAGTGGTGGTGGTGGTGGTACGTGAATAGTGGTGGTGGTGGTGGTACGTGAATAGTGGTGGTGGTGGTGTTACGTGATAGTGGTGGTGGTGGTATTACGTGAAAGTGGTGGTGGTGGTGGTACGTGAAAGTGGTGGTGGTGGTGGTACGTGAAAGTGGTGGTGGTGGTGGTACGTGAAAGTGGTGGTGGTGGTGGTACGTGATAGTGGTGGTGGTGGTGGTACGTGAAAGTGGTGGTGGTGGTGGTACGTGATAGTGGTGGTGGTGGTGGTACGTGAAAGTGGTGGTGGTGGTGGTACGTGAAAGTGGTGGTGGTGGTGGTACGTGATAGTGGTGGTGGTGGTGGTACGTGATAGTGGTGGTGGTGGTGGTACGTGATAGTGGAGGTGGTGGTGATGGTGGTACGTGAATAGTGGTCGTGGTGGTGGTACGTGATAGTGGTGGTGGTGGTGGTACGTGATAGTGGTGGTGGTGGTGGTACGTGAAAGTGGTGGTGGTGGTGGTACGTGAAAGTGGTGGTGGTGGTGGTACGTGATAGTGGTGGTGGTGGTGGTACGTGATAGTGGTGGTGGTGGTGGTGGTACGTGAAAGTGGTGGTGGTGGTGGTACGTGAAAGTGGTGGTGGTGGTGGTACGTAATAGTGGTGGTGATGGTGTTACGTGATAGTGGTGGTGGTGGTGGTACGTGAAAGTGGTGGTGGTGGTGGTACGTAATAGTGGTGGTGGTGGTGTTACGTGAAAGTGGTGGTGGTGGTGGTACGTGATAGTGGTGGTGGTGGTGGTACGTAATAGTGGTGGTGGTGGTGTTACGTGATAGTGGTGGTGGTGGTGGTACGTGAAAGTGGTGGTGGTGGTGGTACGTAATAGTGGTGGTGATGGTGGTACGTGAATAGTGGTGGTGGTGGTGGTGTTACGTGAAAGTGGTGGTGGTGGTGGTACGTGATAGTGGTGGTGGTGGTGGTACGTGATAGTGGTGGTGGTGGTGGTACGTGATAGTGTAGGTGGTGGTGATGGTGGTACGTGAATAGTGGTCGTGGTGGTGGTGGTGTTACGTGAAAGTGGTGGTGATGGTGGTACGTGATAGTGGTGGTGGTGGTGGTACGTGATAGTATTGGTGGTGGTGGTACGTGATAGTGGTGGTGGTGGTGGTACGAGATAGTGGAGGTGGTGGTGATGGTGGTACGTGAATAGTGGTGGTGGTGGTGGTGGTGGTGGTGGTGGTGGTGGTACGTGATAGTGGTGGTGGTGGTGGTGGTGATGGTGGTACGTGATAGTGGTGGTGGTGGTGGTGGTGGTGGTGGTACGTGATTGGTGGTTGTGGTGGTGGTACGTGATGATGGTGGTGGTGGTGGTGGTACGTGATAGTGGTGGTGGTGGTGGTGGTGGTACGTGATTGGTGGTGGTGGTGGTGGTACGTGATAGTGGCGGTGGTGGTGGTGGTACGTGATGATGGTGGTGGTGGTGGTGGTACGTGATAGTGGTGGTGGTGGTGGTGGTGGTACGTAATAGTAGTGGTGGTGGTGATGGTGGTACGTGATAGTGGTGGTGGTGGTGGTGGTGATGGTGGTACGTGATAGTGGTGGTGGTGGTGGTGGTGGTACGTGGTGGTGGTGGTGGTGGTACGTGGTGGTGGTGGTGGTGGTACGTGATAGTGGTGGTGGTGGTGGTGGTACGTAATAGTGGTGGTGGTGGTGGTGGTGGTTGGTGATTGTGGTGGTTGTGGTGGTGGTGGTGGTGATGGTGGTACGTGATAGTGGTGATGGTGGTGGTGGTGGTGGTACGTGATGGTGGTGGTGGTGGTGGTACGTGATAGTGGTGGTGGTGGTGGTGGTGGTGATGGTGGTACGTGATAGTGGTGGTGGTGGTGGTGGTGGTGGTACGTGATGGTGGTGGTGGTGGTGGTACGTGATAGTGGTGGTGGTGGTGATGGTGGTACGTGATAGTGGTGGTGGTGGTGGTGGTGGTACGTGATGGTGGTGGTGGTGGTGGTACGTGATAGAGGTGGTTGTGGTGGTGGTGGTGGTACGTGATAGTGGTGGTGGTGGTGGTACGTGATAGTGGTGGTGGTGGTGGTGAGAGAGAGAGAGAGAGAGAGTGGTGAGTGGTGGAGAGAGAGAGAGAGAGAGAGAGAGAGAGAGAGAGAGAGAGAGAGTATAAAACCTGAGTTATGTCATGTCACGTCAGTCCGAACAACAAAAAACGACTCTCAGCCACGTCCTTCCATCCCGCCCGTGTAAATAGACACCATACACCGCAACAGACTCGTAACATTGAACCCTCCAGTACCTCTATTACCAAGTTTCAAGATAACCTAAGAGTCCTTAGTTTCAATGCGCGTAGCCTAAGAAACAAATTTGATGAACTGCGATGTCTTGCTCTGACAGAAAACTTTGACGTAATTGCTATAACCGAAACATTTATCGACACCACTAATATTGATTTAAGTTCCGAATACAACATAGATGGCTACAGATTCTTCAACAATGATCGTGTAAACCGTAGAGGGGGTGGTGTCGCCCTTTTTGTCAAAAGCTATTTGCAACCTACTGACAAAACACCAAGAAACAGTAACGTTGAACATTTGTGCGTGCGAGTAAACATTGCAAAAGTCAATTTAAATATATCTGTCACTTACAGGCCTCCGGGGCAATCACTTGATGGCGATCTTGAAATGTACAGCGTCTTAAGGCAGTCACTTAATAACAGCGACTCACTGTCACTGATACTAGGAGACTTTAACCTCCCCCATATCGACTGGGCGACACTGTCGGGTACAGAAGGTGAGTCCCATAGAATGATCGAATTTCTAGAGGAAAATTATCTAAGCCAAATGGTTTCTGAACCAACTCGACAAAATAACATACTTGACCTTGTTATAGCGACCCAAGATAACCTAGTCAGTAATGTCACGGTAGGAGAACACCTCGGTTCCTGCGATCATAAACTAGTGCGCGTTGACATTAGAGCTCAATCATCGGTGACTGAAAATAAAGTTAAGGTGCCCAATTTCAAAAGAGCCAACTTCGTAGAAATCCGACGAAAACTAATAGATATGCAACTATCAGATGACGGCAATGCAGAGGACGCCTGGCTAAACTTTAAAAATCACTTACTCACTCAGCAGGACACATTTGTCCCCTTGTGCGAGAAGCGAATTAACACTAATAAAAGTCCACCTTGGTTTAATAGCGAAATTAAACACTCAGTCAAGGAGAGAAAATTGTCTTACAGGTTAAAGAAAGACCAAAGCACGCCCGAAAACATTAGACTTTACAATGATGCAAGGCGACGAGTAAAAAGATTAGTGTATCAGGCAAAGCGTAGATATGAAGAAAATATTGCAGCCAACTGTAAAAATAATCCGAAATCCTTCTTCAGTTACATAAACAACAGAAAGGCGATCAGAAGTGGAATTGGACCTTTAACAAACAGCGACGGTGCACTAGTGACTGACAGCCAACACGTTGCAAACCTATTAAATAATTACTTTTCCTCGGTGTTTAATAATAACAGTCCTCCCACCACCACCAACAACACCAGTACTAATGTAAATCCCGAGCATGCATTGTCTAACTTTGAAATAAAACCCGATGAAGTCCTTAAAGCCCTCAAATCACTTAAAACAAATAAAAGTCCTGGACCTGATAAAGTATATCCAACTCTGCTGAAAGAAACAAAGAGCGAAATACTCTCCTCCCTCACAACCGTATTCAATATGTCCTTGCGACAAGGCATTGTCCCTTCAGATTGGAAAAAGGCTAACGTGACACCGATTTTTAAGAAAGGAGACAAAAAGTACCAGGTAATTACAGGCCCATTAGTCTAACTTCGGTTGTAGGTAAGCTACTTGAGGGCATAATTAGAGACAAAATTGTGAGTTACCTTGAAAGCCACTCATTAATTGGGGACTCACAACATGGCTTCCGAAACAAAAGATCCTGCCTATCAAATCTATTAACCTTTTATAACGACCTCTTCACTGTTTATGACGTAACCAAATCACTGGACGTAGTCTATCTTGATTTCAAGAAAGCGTTTGATAAAGTCCCGCATCATAAATTACTTTACAAATTAAAGCAAATAGGTATTGACGGTCAAGTAAACCAATGGATCGCGAATTGGTTGAGCAACAGACAACAAAGAGTAGTGATTGACGGATTTAACTCAGAGTGGGCGCCGGTCACTAGTGGCGTCCCTCAGGGCTCGGTTCTTGGCCCAGTGCTCTTCATTATTTACATCAACGACGTGGATGTTGGACTCAATAACCGCATTAGTAAATTTGCAGACGACACAAAGATTGGTAACTCGGTTCTCACTGACGAAGACAGGCAAAGCCTCCAAGAGAATTTGCACAAAATTTCAGCTTGGTCGGATAGATGGGAGATGCCCTTTAACGTAGACAAGTGCCAGGTCCTTCAAGTTGGAACGAGGAATAAGAAGATTGATTACGAAATGCGCGGCGTTAAACTCAAAAGCGTTCAATGCGTCAAGGACTTGGGGGTCAAAATCGCGTCAAACCTCAAATTCTCACAGCAATGCATCGATGCAGCAAATAAAGCGAACAGAATGTTGGGCTTCATTAAAAGAAACTTTTTATTTAAGAATAAAGATGTAATACTCCCGCTCTACAACAGTTTAGTCAGACCCCACTTGAAATATGCGGTGCAGTTTTGGTCTCCCCACCATGCAAAGGATATTGCTAAATTAGAAGGTGTTCAGCGTCGGGCAACGAAAATTATCCCTTCCTTGCGCAACAAATCCTACGAAGAAAGGCTTTCTACCCTTAACATGTTCTCTCTTGAGAAACGTCGCCTCCGAGGAAAACTGATCGAATGTTTTAAAATACTTAATGGTTTCACGAATGTAGACAGATCAACATTGTTTATGATCGATGACACTTTGCGCACGAGGAACAATGGCGTAAAACTCAGATGTAGACAAGTAAATTCAGACTGCACCAAATTTTTCTTCACCAACGTTGTAGTGCGAGAATGGAATAAGCTCCCATCATCAGTGGTCCAGTGTAACACGATTGACTCCTTCAAAAATAAGCTCGACCGTCACTTCCTTCAACTTAATATCAACTAGAGTAGAAATGCAACGTTTTGGAGTCTTCTGATTAATGTAAAATCACTTAGGTTTAAGGACAGACCACCAAGTCTGGACCATGGGGTCTGTGTGGTCTGACTTTCTATGTAAATCTATGTAAATCAACCAACTCCTCCACCCACCACCATCACCATCACCACCACCACCAGCACCATCACCATCACCACCACTATAGCACCACCACCACCACCACCACCATCACCACCACCACCACCATCACCTACCACTTACCTCCACTTTGAAATTGCCGGCTGGAGCACAGAGTTGGCTGGACTGGGCTCCCAAAGATGGCGGCCGAGGTACTTCCGGTTGCCGCACCCGAGTGTTTGGCTCGCGCGCTCTAGGTATATAACTCTGTGGTTCCGTCCCTTGATAGAGTACCGACATAGGCGACCCTGTGTACAAGGCTGCTGGGCGCCATTATTGGCCCCTCGAGCACCGCACTGACTTTGAACTGTTGTATCAAAACATAATTTTTTCCTATTTTTGGAGTGAACACGGCTGCTTTTCAATGTAGCAATGCCTTGCTACCTGGCTTGCTGCTGCAGTAACAGGCCGGAGAGGGGTTACAAAGTTTATAAATTCCCTGGAAGTCCGCTGATCGAGAAGACAGTTGTGCTAACAAAGTCAGTCTTCTTGGGAGGAATTAAACCATCTCGTTGGTCTGGCCTCTGGCCTCAATCCTCAGAAGGCTTATGGACCTGATGGAGTGCCTACTATTGTCCTTAAAAACTGTGCTTCCGTGCTGACACCCTGCCTGGTCAAACTCTTTCTCCTCTGCCTGTCAACATCTACCTACTAAAAAAAAAAAAAAAAAAAAAAAAAAAAAAAAACGGTTTCAGCTAGGGGCCGTGTTCCCCTGTTTTTTTTCTAAATAAAACTTTAACAACGTCGGACAAGGATGTTATTTTGGCAGTGGATGTTTGAGGCCCCGACCTAATGGGCAAAAATATGATTTGGTATCATATATGGATAATGAAGCACTTATAGGAGTAAATTTAGGGTAAACTTGGCTAAAAGTTAAAGGCACTGTGTGAGCGAGGCTAGCCCCGCCCCACTCATCTTCTCGTGACGTCGATGTGACGTTTAGCTCTGACGTATGAGTAATCATCCATCGAACCAGCAATTATGTCTTACTGCTTCACACACACACACACACCGTAGCAATATTTAGCCCCCATACCCAACCTTTCCTCCCTCACACAATCATCCCCACCCAACCACCCAACAACACTTTTGTCGTTTATGTCATGTTACCACCTAGAGGGTGATAACACTGTCTGATACTGATGCTCGTATTCCTTTCCCACTTCTACCCAGTCTCCTATAAACGATCAAGCCTGTGGGGAGGATGGTCATATATATAGCTGGGCGTTATCGCGATAAGTTATCGCGATACTTTATCGCTGATAACAAAATCGGGTTATCGGCCATCCGCTACTTATTTAAATATATATATCGGTATCTTCGTTACTTTTATAACCAAACTAGCGATAATCGCTACTTTTTTCCGCCTCAGAAAAAAAGTCTCCTCCCTACTGCACATGCGTGGCCCGGGCGCCCGGTGTAGTATGAAAAAACTTCGGGGTATGAAATATCTTCGGTGAAGAGATTTCACACTTAGATCATTTAAAACACTAGGTAATTTTTTTTTATGTTAGACTCAATAATCAATATATCAAAGAGAAAACTCATTTAATTTTGCCCCAAAAATAATTATTCATTGCCTCAAATTTGATATTCCATAATCGTTTGTGAACATGCCATGGTATTAAAGGCACCCGGTGTTGTGTTATTTGGTGTCCCATCGTCAAAATTTGTTTACAAACACTGGTCTCTCGTGAACTGCGCATGTTCAGACCAGTAAGCGTAGCCCAGTACAGTCTCACAAAGCTTTTTAACAGAGTTGCTGGAAGGCTGAATCAGACATACAGTACCACCATCCTCGCTGTTTCTAGAACGACACTCTGTACATATAAATACAACTCGTACAGAGTGTCGTTCTAGAAACAGCGGGGATGGTGGTAGTAGTACTGTAGGTATGTCTGATTCAGCCTTCCAGCAACTCTTAATTACGGTTAAAAAGCTTTGTGAGACTGTACAGGTCTACGCTTGCTGGTCTCAGCACGCGCAGTTCACGAGAGACCAGTGTTTGAAAACAAAAGCGTTGACGGTGGGGACGCCAAATAACACCGGTTCAGGCGTTTCTATAGTATTACCGTCCATAGGTACGTGTCAACGTGTGGTTTTCAGGTTTTGTAAGTTTTATAAAATACAGATGATGAAATTTTGAATTCATCTTTGTTTTTTATTTGAAATATCAATGTAGTATCGTTTTCGCCTATCAGACTTATCGCTAGCTAGTATATCGGAATTGTGGATTTATATTGGGTATCGGTTATCGGTCATCGCCTATATTTGTGTCTCCAGTTAACGAATATCGGTTATCACCGTTAAGGTTTTCCATTATCAGCTGAGTTATCGGTTATCGGGAATAAGGTTTTCTGTTATCGTGCCCAGCTATGGTCATATACAACCGTCAACAGTTATACAATAACCAAACAATCCTCATAAAACACTTACGCAACACCCAATTACGCTGGTTCAACAATCACTATCGTTTGCAAAAGAAAAAAAAAACTCCCTGCCATACTTACCATATAATGTCGAGCTATCTGCCATTATAGACAAGTGATATGTACATAGCTTCATATCTCATGCACAACGCAGAGAGAGAGAGAGAGAGAGAGAGAGAGAGAGAGAGAGAGAGAGAGAGAGAGAGAGAGAGAGAGAGAGAGAGAGAGAGAGAGAGAGAGAGAGATTTACATAGATTTACATAGAAAATCAGACCACATAGACCCTATGGTCCAGACTAAGTGATCTGTCCTTAAACCTAAGTGATTCTACATTAATCAGAAGGCTCCAAAAGGTTGCATTTCAATTCTAGTTAATATTAAGTTTAAGGAAGTGACGGTCGAGCTTGTTTTTGAAGGAGTTAATCGTGTTACACTGGACCACTGACGGTGGGAGTGTAGCGTCCTCGCAGCAGCACATCTGCTTCTCCGCCCCCACACATCTGCTGAACTAATCTCCAGGAAAAGACTGAAGGACCCCGCCCCCAGCACACCTGCGGGCGGTGATAATCCTATCCAGCTGCTGCCAGTTCGGAGACTCGCTAATCCTGCCCCGAGGTCTGCGAGGTCAAGTCAAGAACCACCAGTCTCCCTACAACTCCCACACGCATCACACCACTCCCTCTCGTGCATCCACGCGCCGTCGCCGCCTCCGACCGCGTACATTACTGTATATAAATAAACCTAAGACTGCTTGACTGTGCTTTCCATCAGTGTCCCGGCTAAGAAGAACACTACATTTGGTGACCCCGGAGTGTAGCCTTGACACGCGATGGCGGGCAAGAGTGATATCTTAAAAGTGCCGAGTTTCACGTATGACGTCTCCACATGGTTCCTACACCTCGAAGCTGTATGGTCAGGCGCGACCGACGTCACAGATCAGCAGCGTTACCAAGCCGTCGTGCGGGTACTCCCGTCGGAGGTAGCGTGCCGCCTCTCCAGTGTTCTCGCCAAGCCCCCGACAGAAAAAAAGTATGAGGCGATCAAATCCGACCTTTTGGCAGCCTACGGGAAGTCGCAGGAGGCATACTTCGCGGCCCTCGACACTGTGCTTCGATGGCGGTCGTCCTTCAGCTCTCATGGCTCGCATGGTCGACCTCAACAGGGCAGCGGGCCACCCACTCTCGGACGAATTGCTGCGTTACCGCCACGCCAACCTCATGCCACATCCCGTCCGCCTTCAGCTGGCGGCGGTGCGCCACACCCTGTCCACGCCCGAATACTCGAGGTTGGTCGACAACGTGTACGACGCACACATGGCCCCGTTCCCGCCGCCCCCTGGCCATCCCTCCTGCACCTGTGGCGACGGCAGGCCAGGTCAGTTGGTTCCCGTGCCTCGGTCTGGAGACGCAGGTGTTGACCCGGTCGCCCTTCACAGTATCCAAGGCCGTGCGCCGACAGGACGTGATACACGCCAGGCGGCCCCTCCACCTCGCGACGTCACCTCCACGGAAGCCCGTCTGGCCTCGGTGGAAGCCTCCCTCCAGCGCCTCGAAGCCGCCCTCACAGGCTCCTCCGCTACCCCACGCCCTGGGTACTGCTTCTACCACACGCGTTCCGGGGCGGAGGCGCGGAATTGTCAGCCTCCTTGTGCTTGGCCCCGCCAGGGCAGGTGGCGGGGGCTGCTGACGGTCCAGCCCGCCCCCGCCAACCCTCATTCCACCCCCACCAGCCGCCCTGTCCCGGAGAGACGCCCTTCCGCGCGTGTGCCCGCCGCCGCCTCTACCCCTCAGCCGACGGATCCCATCCCGCCTCCTCGGGACAGTATACACCACCAGCCTCCCTTCAGCGGTGTCCCGCCCTCAGAGCCTTCCCCGACCCACCCTCGCCACGAGGTTCAGACGCCCAGCGCTTCCCACCCTGCTCCAGCCTCCACGCCGCCCCAAGTTCCTGCACAAGCCTCACCCTGCCTGCGCGCGCTCTTCTGGGTAAGAGACGCCAGCTCTGGGGACCGTTTCTTGGTGGATTCAGGGGCTGAGGTGAGTGTTGTGCCGGCCACGGAGACACAGCGCCGTTCCCAGCCTCGCACGGCTTACGACCTCCTGGCCGCTAACCACAACCCCATCGCCACCTACGGTACCCGGACCCTCCGCCTCGACCTCGCGCCTGCCGGCGACCTAACTTGGGCCTTCGTGGTGGCGGACGTCAGCAAGGCAATCCTCGGTATGGACTTTCTCGCGGCCCACGACTTCCTAGTGGACCCGCGTCGCAGGCGCCTCCTTCACCAGCCCTCTAACACCATTCTCCATGCCGAGCCCTGCACCCAGCCAACGCCGCTCATCACGACCCTCCGCCAGTCGACGCAGTGCGAAACTCTGCTACAGGAGTTCCCGCACCTCACCTCACAGCGGTCTGCACCATCCCAGGTACGCCACGGGGTACAACACTCCATCGTTACGACGGGGCCGCCCTGCTTCGCACGCCCCCGGCGCTTGCCCCCTGAGCGCCTGCAGGCGGCGCGGAAGGAGTTTGAAAACATGCTGGCAGAAGGAATCGTGCGCCCCTCCGACAGCAACTGGGCGTCCCCACTCCATATGGTGCCCAAGGCTCAAGACGGGGAATGGCGTGCTTGCGGGGATTACAAGGCTCTCAACGCCATGACCCGTCCCGACAGGTACCCAATACCCCATGTGTTGGATTTCCACGCCAAGCTCCACGGCACCTCGGTCTTCTCTAAGATCGACCTCCTGCGGGCATTCCGTCAGATCCCTGTGGCTGAGGAGGACATACCCAAGACCGCGGTGACGACGCCCTTCGGGCTGTTTGAATACCCCTTCATGAACTTTGGGCTTCGCAACGCTGCTCAATCCTTCCAGCGTTTTATGGACAAGGTCGTCAGGGGGTTGGACTTCGTCGTGGTGTACATTGACGACATCCTCGTCGCCTCCCCCTCTCACCAACAGCACATGGGACACCTCCGACTACTGCTCTCCCGCCTCCAGGACCACGGCCTCAAAATCCACCGTAACAAATGTCTATTCGGCGCCTCTTCCGTGGATTTCCTGGGCCACAGAGTAAGTGCAGATGGCTTGGAGCCCCTTCCTCAGAAGGTGGCGGCCATTGAGGACTTCCCGCGCCCCACAACCGTCAGGAAGCTGAGAGAATTCCTGGGCCTGGTTAATTACTACCACCGCTTCATCCCCCAGGCCGCAGAGCTCCTCGCGCCCCTCAACGATCTCCTCAAGGGGGCCAAAAAGACCTCACCCAAGCCCCTAGAGTGGGGACAAGGCGCGGAGGACGCATTCGGCGCCATCAAGCGACGGCTCATCTCTCTCACCCGCCTCGCGTACCCAGTGCCCCACGCGCCGACGGTCCTCTACACTGACGCCTCAGCGGAAGCAGTGGGCGCGGTGCTTCAACAGGAGGTCGACGGTGAGCTCCACCCCGTCGCTTTCTTCAGTAAGAGGCTGGAGCCCGCCCAACGCTCGTACAGTGCCTTCGACAGGGAGCTCTTGGCAGTGTACGAGGCTGTGCGCCACTTTCGCCACTTCCTGGAGGGCCGTGAGTTCCACGTCCTCACCGACCACAAGCCGTTGACGCACGCCATGACGCAATCGGGGGACAACTTCACTCCCCGTGTGTGTCGACAGCTCGCATTCGTATCGGAGTTCACCACCGATATCAGGCACATCCGGGGGGTGGAGAACCCCGTCGCGGACGCCCTTTCCCGCGGCAACACCCCCCCCCGGAGCGTGGCCACAGTTGCTCGCCCACCACCATAAGGCTACGCAGCGATAGCAGCGGCGCAGGAGAACGACCAGGAGCTACAGGGGCTGCGAGAGGGGTCCACGGCGCTTCAGCTTGTCCGGCGTCACATCCCTGAATCTCCCTCGCAGCTATGGTGTGATGTGTCCTGTGGCCCGGCGCGCCCATATATCCCTCGCCAGTACCGCCGGCACATCTTTACACATTACCACTCCCTCAACCACCCCGGGATCCTGGGTACCCATCGCATCATCAGCAGACGGGCGGTGTGGCCAGGAATGAGGAAGGACATAGGGGAGTGGACGCGCACCTGCCTCTCCTGTCAGGCTGCCAAAGTCCACCGCCACACCCGCACCCCGCTTCAGCCCATACCTACGCCCACAGACCGCTTCCACATCATCCACGTCGACCTGGTCGGCCCACTGCCACCTTCCCGGGGCCACAGGTATCTCCTCACCTGCGTGGATAGAACCACACGCTGGGGGACCGCCATCCCCATGCCGGACAGCACGGCGGAGTGTACGGCCGCCCACTTCCTCTCGGGCTGGGTTGCGCAGTTTGGGGCTCCAGTCACCGTCATTTCCGACCAGGGCGCGCAATTCGAATCCCACGCCTGGCGTGAGCTATTGGCCTTCCTCGGAACGACACGTCAGCGCGCCACTGCCTACCACCCACAGTCCAACGGCATGGTGGAACGCTTCCACCGACGCCTGAAGGAAGCTATCCGCGCCCTGCCACACCCCACCAATTGGATTGACACCCTTCCTATAATCCTGCTCACCCTGCGTGCCACCGAGAAAGAGGACATCCATCACACGCCGGCGGAACTTGTGTACGGGGAAGACTTGCGGCTGCCGTGTCAGTTCGTCCCCCCGGGGCATGGAGGCCACTCCCTATCGTTTCTCCCCGCGCTCCGGCACGCGATGGCACACCTCCAGCCCACCCCTCCCGTCCCACTCACTTCCCGGCTGAACTCTGGACGGCGACGTCAGTCTTCCTGAGGACGGGGCCACATACCGGTCCGCTACAGCCGCCCTATACAGGTCCATATCGAGTCTTGGCCCGTGGGGACAAACACGTCACGCTCGACGTGGGGGGCCGCCGCTACGTCGCTTCGTGGGACAGAGTAAAGGCCGCCCACCTCCCACCTAGCCATCGTCCTCATCCCCACCACCAGAACCAGCCTCCTGTCGCCCACGGACGGCCTGCTGCGCCCCCCGAGCCGCCTCTGCGTCTTCCACACCCTCGCGACGTTGTCTTGGCCTCCCCACCACGTCAGGAAGCTGCCGCCCTTCCCCTGGAGCTCCAGGAGGAAGCGTACCCCTCGACGTCCCAGCAGGGCGGGCACAGTGCCAGCGACCCGTCCACGGTGCCTCTCCTGCCCTCCACCTCTGCCACCTCCGCCGGCGACCCTCCCTTGCCCCTTCTCCCCCCACCGCTCCCCCCAGCTCCCAACCATGACCTCCATTCCCTCCCCCTACCTCAGACACTCCCCCTTCCCGCACAAGGTACCACGCCCCTCCCTCCACCTTCTCTGACCCCTGCCCCCTCCGCCGGCGAACCTCCCTTGCCCCTTCTCCCCTCACCGCTCCCCCCAGCTCCCAACCATGACCTCCATTCCCTCCCTCCACCTCAGCCCCCACCCATTCCCGTCTCCCCTTCCGTGTCTTTCTCTCCCACAGAACAGGCTACCTCCCAGGGGCGCCTGTCTCCAGTACCAACTCCAGCCGGCCTCGTCCAGGTCGACACCTTTCTCGGCGAGGACGAGGAGGAGGAACACGTCCGGCTGGAGGGTGTCACAACCCGTTCAGGCATGACGGTGCACCGCCCGGAGTATTTCCAAGCCTCCTAACGGCTACCTGCTGTGGGCGGGGGGGGAGGGGAGTATTGTAGCGTCCTCGCAGCAGCACATCTGCTTCTCCGCCCCCACACATCTGCTGCTCCGCCCTGCAAAACTAATCTCCAGGAAAAGACTGAAGGACCCCGCCCCCAGCACACCTGCGGGCGGTGATAATCCTATCCAGCTGCTGCCAGTTCGGAGACTCGCTAATCCTGCCCCGAGGTCTGCGAGGTCAAGTCAAGAACCACCAGTCTCCCTACAACTCCCACACGCATCACACCACTCCCTCTCGTGCATCCACGCGCCGTCGCCGCCTCCGACCGCGTACATTACTGTATATAAATAAACCTAAGACTGCTTGACTGTGCTTTCCATCAGTGTCCCGGCTAAGAAGAACACTACAGGAGCTTATTCCATTCTCGCACTACACTGTTGGTGAAAAAAAATTTGGTGCAGTCTGAATTTACTTGTCTACATTTGAGTTTTACGCCATTGTTCCTCGTACGCAAAGTGTCATCGATCATAAACAATCATTCGTGAGACCATTAAGTATTTTAAAACATTCGATCAGTTTTCCTCGGAGGCGACGTTTCTCAAGAGAGAACATGTTAAGGGTGGAAAGCCTTTCTTCGTAGGATTTGTTGCGCAAGGAAGGGATCATTTTTGTTGCCCGACGCTGAACACCTTCTAATTTAGCAATGTCCTTTGCATGGTGGGGAGACCAAAACTGTACCGCATATTCCAAGTAGGGTCTGACTAAACTATTGTTGAGTGGAAGTATTACATCTTTATTCTTGAATAAAAAGTTTCTTTTAATGAAGCCCAACATTCTGTTCGCTTTATTTGCTGCATCGATGCGTTGCTGTGAGAATTTGAGGTTTGACGCGATTTTGACCCCCAATTAAGTTCTTAACGCATTGAACGCTTTTGAGTTCAACGCCGCGCATTTCGTAATCGAACTTCTTATTCCTTGTTCCAACTTGAAGGACCTGGCACTTGTCTACGTTAAAGGGCATCACCCATCTATCCGACCAAGCTGAAATTTTGTGCAAATCCTCTTGGAGGCTTTGCTTGTCTTCGTCAGTGTGAACCGAGTTACCACTCTTTGTGTCGTCTGCAAATATACTAATGCGATTATTGAGTCCAACATCCACATCGTTGTTGTAAATAATGAAGAGCACTGGGCCAAGAACCGAGCCCTGAAGGACGTGCGCCACTTGTGACCGGCGCCCACTCTGAGTTAAATCCACCAATCACCACTCTGTTGTCTGTTGCTCAACCAATTCGCGATCCATTGGTGTACATGACCGTCAATACCTATTTGCTTTAATTTATAAAGTAATTTATGATGTGGGACTTTATCATCATTCGCTTTCTGGAAATCAAGATAGACTACGTCCAGTGATTTGGTTACATCATAAACTGAGAAGAAGTCGTTTTAAATGGTCAGTAGGTTTGATAGGCAGGATCTTTTGTTACGAAAGAAATGTTGTGAGTCCCCAATTAATGAGTGGCTTTCGAGGTAACTCACAGTTTTGTCTCTAATTATGCTCTCAAGTAGCTTACCTACAACCGAAGTTAGACTAATGGGCCTGTAATTACCTGGTACTTTTTGTCTCTTTTCTTAAAAATCGGTGTCACGTTAGCCTTTTTTCCAATCCGAAGGGACGATGCCTTGTCGCAAGGACATATTGAATACGGTTGTGAGGGAGGAGACTATTTCGCTCTTTGTTTCTTTGAGCAGAGTAGGATATACTTTGTCAGATCCAGGACTTTTATTTGTTTTAAGTGATTGGAGGGCTTTAAGGACTTCATCGGGTTTTATTTCAAAGCTAGGCAATGCATGCTCGGGATTTACATTAGTACTGGTGTTGGTGGTAGTGGTGGGAGGACTGTTAGTATTAAACACCGAGGAAAAGTAATTGTTTAATAGGTTTGCAAGGTGTTGGCTGTCAGTCACTAGTGCACCGTCGCTGTTTGTTACGGGTCCAATTCCACTTCTTATCGCCTTTCTGTTGTTTATGTAACTGAAGAAGGATTTCGAATTATTTTTACAGTTGGCCGCAATAGTTTCTTCATATCTACGCTTTGCCTGACATACTGTTATGCCGGACGTATTACTTGGGTTCCGTGTCGCCGTCACAAGACTCCGTGGGAGGGAGATATGTAAACACTTTGCACAACTTCTGTAGTTTAATATTCTTCCTTAGTAGTACACTTCACTCTTGACTCTTCACTGGCCACTAGCTTACTATGACTCGGACTGGGGCTCTCTCGCCCTCTTCTCCTACATATATCCAGAACAATACAGTCTAGAATGTTACAGTATATTTTAGATCATACAAGAACATGTAGCAAAAATATATGCGAGTTGGCAACACTTCCCGCCTGGCGACTGGCCGCGCCCTGGTATGGACAGCTTTTGCTCCCCGCCCCCCTGCTTGCTCCTCCCGGAGACTTCTAGAGGCCCATGGACGCCGGGGGAAGCTTCCAGCACAACACTATCCCCTCCTCTTAATTGTGATCGTCCCTATCACACACTTAACTATATACAAACATAAGAGAATAAATCAAAAACATAATAATCGTCGTATCGCTGTGGACGCCTGCGTTGTCCCTTGCGTTTTCGTCGGCTGCTGGGTGTCTGTAGTTGTTCCAGGTGTAGTTTCCCGGACCGTGGTACCTCCATAGGCGGTTGACGTGGACAACTTTCGGCTTGCTCCTTTCCGTTCTCCGGATTCGGTAAGTCACGTCGGAGAGGCGTTCTAGCACAGTATAAGGGCCTTCCCAGGGGCTCTGTAACTTCGGAGACTGTCCTTTCTTCCTCTGCGGGTTGTAAAGCCAGACTTGGTCTCCTTCCTTGAAGTCAACGTGGCTTGCCCTCATATTGTAACCGCGCTTCATGGCCTCCCCGGAGAACTTCAAGGCACCACGGACTTGATGGTGCACCTCTTCCAGCCGTTCCTCTAATTGACGGGCAAAACTGGAGGCGTCCCTTGGAAGGCTTTCCCCAGGAGGCCTTCCTGTCAGTAGGTCAACCGGCAATCGCAGCTCACGTCCAAACATCAGCTTTGCCGGTGAATACCCCGTTGTCTCGTGGGCGGCAGACCTGTAGGCCATGAGGAGCGCAGGCAGCTTCTGATCCCATGAAGACTGATCATTGTTGCACTGCATGGCCAACTCCTGGCCCAACGTCCAATTAAACCTCTCCACCATTCCATCTGACTGTGGGTGCAGAGGGGTGGTCCGGGTCTTCTTGATACCCAGGAGCTTGCAGCACTCAGCAAGGACTGTGACTCAAAATTCCTTCCCTGGTCGGAATGGAGCTCGTTAGGCACACCGAAGCGACAGAAGAACTCTTCCACCAATACCTTAGCGATGGTAGTGGCTTCCTGGTCAGGGATGGCGTAGGCTTCCGGCCACTTGGTGAAGTAATCCATTATGACGCAGATGTACCTATTTCCGTTCGTCGTCAGAGGCAAGGGTCCTGCTATATCCACTGCCACCCGTTCCATGGGGGCTCCAACCTGGTATAGTTGCAATGGGGCACGGTGACGCTTCTTGGGGGCATTCTTTGCACAGCACACCTCACACGCGTGACACCATTCTTCCACGTCCTTCCTCATGCCAACCCAGTAGAACCTTTGGCGCAGGCGACTCAGTGTCTTCTTTACCCCAAGGTGTCCGCTGGTGATGCTGTCGTGCATTTCTTTCAAGACGCCTTCCCGGGACTTCATAGGTAGCACCGTGGACCAGTAGTGGTCAAGACCATCATGAAAGACCCAGCGTCGCTGCACCACCCCGTTGTCCATCCGAAGAGTGTCCCACTGAGTCCAGTAATTCTTGGTGGTAGGGCTTTCTCTCGAGATTACTTCCCACCCAGGTCGCGTTGACGATTGACTCAGCCACTCCATAATTATTGGTCTCAGATCTAGGTCCTCCTGCTGCAGTTTTCCCAAGTCTTCCCATGGCACTTCCGCTGTCTGTTCCACTGTAGTGCGGCGGCACATATTCTGGACGCTTTCCCTCTGGAGGCAATGTTGACACTCAGGTAGGCAGGGACGTCGGCTCAAGCTGTCCGCGATACCGTGTGTTAGCCCAGATCGGTGCACAATAGTGTAGTGATGCTGCTCTAGTTTACCGATCCAGCGAGCAAGCTGGCCCTCAGGGTTTTTCAGTGACTTCAACCACTGCAATGCAGCGTGATCCGTGTGGATGGTGAAAGTTGCAGCGTACAGGTAAGCATGGAAAAAGTCAAGGCTCTTGACTACTGCCAGGAGTTCTTTCCGGGTCACGCAATAGTTTTTCTCGGCTGGGGTGAGCTTCTTGCTGAAGTAGGCCACAACCCGTTCCATGTCGGAACATGCCTGGGACAGCACTCCACCAATCCCCTCATCACTGGCATCACAATCCAGTATAAAAGGCTTAGAGGGGTCTGGGTAGGTGAGTACGGGCGAGCTGATGAGGGCCTCCTTGAGCTTCTCAAAGGCAACCTGAGTTTCCGCTGTCCACTCAAACTTGCGCCCCTTCTTCGTCAGGAGGTGCAGTGGTGCAGCAATCGTAGCGAAGCTTTTCACAAACCTGCGGTAGTATGAGCACAACCCGAGGAAGTTCCGCAGCTGCTTCACGTTGGTGGGTGTCGGCCAGTCCCTTACCGCAGCCACCTTCTCAGGATCAGTGCGTACTCCAGCCTCGCTCACGATGTGTCCCAAGTATTGGACCTCCTTTTGGAACAGGCAGCATTTCTTCGGGCTGAGCTTAAGGTGTGCAGCTCTAAACCGGGCGAAGACCTCTGATAGCCTTTCCATCTACTGCTCGAAGGTCTGGCCAAAGACAATCACGTCGTCGAGGTAGATGAGTGCCGTCTTCCAGTGAAGTTCCTCCAGCACCCTCTCCATCAGCCGCTCGAACGTGGCCGGCGCGTTGCACAGGCCAAAGGGCATGACCCTAAACTGCCACAGGCCTTGACCGTAGGAGAAGGCTGTTTTGTCTTTGTCCTGCTCCGACATTTTGACTTGGTGATATTCAGACTTCATATCTAGTGTTGAAAACCACTTGGAGCCCACCAATGCGTCGAGCGCGACGTCGATCCGTGGGAGTGGATATGAATCCTTGATGGTGAGATCGTTGAGGGCTCGATCGGTAGTCCACGCAGCACCTGAGGGATCCGTCCTTTTTCTTAACGAGCACTACAGCAGACGCCCACTTGCTGCTGGACCGCTCGATTAACCCCTGTTGCCGGAGGTCATCCATCACCTCATCCATCTCCTTGCGACGGGCTGGTGCCATCCTTCGAGGAGCTTGCTTCACTGGGCGGTGGCTACCTGTGTCGATGTGGTGCTCTACCAGGTCCGTACACCCCAAGTCCAGGTTTCCTGTGGAAAACACATCTGCATTCCTCACGAGAAGCTCCCTGAGCTGTTTCACTTGGGGCTCCTCAAGACACTTGGACCTCCTGGCAAACAGGTCGCGCAGGTAGTCGGGCAGCTCCTCCTGGGGCTTCGTCAGGGTTCTCCTGCAGACACAGGTTCTCGGTTTCTGGTCGATCTCTTGGCACAACCCCACCATGGTCCCTTGTTTTCTTTTCTTTGGGCTGAAGGAGACATTGGCCACGACGACAGGCACTTCCGCTGCAGTAGGGTCTGCCAAAGTACTGCCTACAATCATCCCATTTTCTTCCGGGCATCGACTTCCACTCTCTACCACACACAGACTAGCCGGGGGGACACCCGTAATTTGACAGGGTAACAGCATCTCTGACCTCGGAGGAATAATGGTGGTGCGCTTGACCGTCACTGGCAGGCCCTCCACTTGGCAGCCCGTCATGGTGGTTCTCCTGCACATTGATATCTTCGGGGCATGTACAGGACAGACTGGTCGTTGCCCCCGTGAACTAGTTCTCCTTCTTCCCTCGCCCGAGTGGTGGTCCCTCGCTGGGGGCACATTTTTTCCGACACTCATTCTTCCAGTGCCCCTTTTCTCCACAGGTCCAGCCCTTGGGTCCTTCCCTGGGCTTCTTCTTAACGCCACCTTCATATTCTTTCTTCCTCTTATAGCATTCGTTCTCCTTGTGCCCAACCTTCTCGCAGTACCAGCACGTTCCTTGGAACCTGTCTGTGTCGCTGACAGCGCCCTTTCGTGCCCTAAAGCCAGAAGTCGAGTCGTTCCTGAAGCTTGACAAGCTAGACCTAACAAAGGACTCAAACTCCATGGCACGTGCCAGAGCTTCCTGCATTGATGTTGGCTTAGCTTGCTTCACTTGTATCTTCAGGTGAGGGCTGTCCAGGGCATCGATGAATTGATCACGCAGCAAAACCGTCAGCAGGTCAGGGCTTGCACCTGGGTATGCCTTGTGCGCCATGCTCTCAAGGTCCTGAGCGAGTTCCTGAAGAGACTCGCCGCGCCTCCTGTTGCGGGTTCTGAACCTAACCCTGAAGAGCTCGTTCTGGTGCTTGGTCCCATATCGTTGCTCCAGCCCCAGTGCCAGCCCGCTGTAGCTGCCCTTTGTCGCATTGTCGAGTTGAGCAAGGACCTCCAGCGCCGCCCCTTTCAGGCTAGTGGCCAGCTGTACCGTGCACTCTTGGTCATCCCATCCGTCCCGAGCTGCCAACAGCTCAAACTGAGCGCGGTAAGCCTCCCAGAAGACCTTGCCATCAAACTCCTGAGGCTTCTTTCTAACAGGCGAACTCAGCAGACTCATGGGGCTGGCGAAACTTCTTGCGGGGATAAACTCAGGCGAAACAGGGCTCAAACTACCCCGGACTTGCGTAGGAGAAGCATCTTGGATACAACTAGCCCCTGCAGGCACTGGCTGTCCGTTTCTAGCCAAGCAGTCTTCAAGGGCCTTCACTCTGTCACTTACTTCTAATATTTCTTTGTGTGTCGTCTCCCGTACCACCTCCATCTCCTGTTGAAGATTTGTGTGTTTTTTCTCCACTTCTATCAGGCGTTGTCCCAAGTTCGTGGTCACATCAGTCATTTCTCTTCGCACTGACTCACTTCCATCTTGTACTGTTTTTAGCTGTATCTGTAATTCTTTGAGTTCTTGGAGTGTTCCTTCTTGTTGTTGCTGTGCTCTTTCTTGTTGTTGCTGCGCTCTTTCTTGTTGTTCTTTGAGTTCTTAGAGTGTTCTTTCTTGCTGTTCTTTGAGTTCTTGGAGTGTTCTTTCTTGTTGTTGCTGTGTTCTTTCTTGTTGTTCTTTGAGTTCTTGGTGTGCCCTTTCTTGTTGTTCTTTGAGTTCTTGGAGTGTTCTTTCTTGTTTCTCCCCCTGTAGTCTCAAGGCTTCCAAAAGTTCAGTCAACATGTCGTCCCTCTGGTCAGCTTGGGAACGAGTCTCCATGGCGAAAAAACAAATGGCTACACTCCTGACGCCAGTGTTATGCCGGACGTATTACTTGGGTTCCGTGTCGCCGTCACAAGACTCCGTGGGAGGGAGATATGTAAACACTTTGCACAGCTTCTGTAGTTTAATATTCTTCCTTAGTAGTACACTTCACTCTTGACTCTTCACTGGCCACTAGCTTACTATGACTCGGACTGGGGCTCTCTCGCCCTCTTCTCCTATATATATCCAGAACAGTACGGTCTAGAATGTTACAGTATATTTTAGATCATACAAGAACATGTAGCAAAAATATATGCGAGTTGGCAACACTTCCCGCCTGGCGACTGGTCGCGCCCCGCGGGGCGCGGACGGCTCGCCTTTTCCCCGCCCCCCTGCTCGCTCCTCCCGGAGCCTTCTAGAGGCCCATGGACGCCGGGGGAAGCTTCCAGCACAACACTACTAATCTTTTTACTCGTCGCCTGGCATCATGGTAAAGTCTAATGTTTTGGGGCGTGCTTTGTTCTTTCTTTAGCCTGTAAAACAATTTTCTCTCCTTGACTGAGTGTTTAATTTCGTTGTTAAACCAAGGTGGGCTTTTATTAGTGTTACTTCGCTTCTCACACAAAGGGACGAATGTGTTCTGCTGAGTGAGTAAATGATTTTTAAAGCTTAGCCAGGCGTCCTCTACATTACCGTCATCTGCATTTCTATTAGTTTTCGTCGGATTTCTACGAAGTTAGCTCTTTTGAAACTGGGCACCTTTACTTTATTTTCAGTCACTGATGTTTGAGCTCTAATGTCGACGCGGACTAATTTATGATCGGAAGAACCGAGGTGTTCTCCTACCGTGACATTACTGACTAGGTTATCTTGGGTCGTTATAACAAGGTCTAGTATGTTATTTTGTCGAGTTGGTTCAGAGACCATTGTAACGGCTTGCGGGGGGCGTAAAGGGCATTGATTAAGACTTCAGCTTCCTTAAGGCAAATATATTCGTAGCCTATATGTACAGAAGCGTCGTAGCGAGAGCGGCTCCGTTGTGTGTCAGTCGGACTCTCGTGAAGGAGTGACGAGTTACATATAGGCTACGACTATATTTACCTTAAGGAAGCTGAAGTCTTAATCAACGCCCTTTAAACGCCCCCCGCAAGCCCGTTACATTTGGTTGGCAGCGGTCACCACCGCGCCTGTGCCTTCGCTACCTCGTTCTTCACCAAGCTCCAAGCCACGAGAACTCACCAACAAACTCCGGGGACAGGCGTAGAAGGAAGGAAGGAGTCAACCACATGCCCCAGAAAACTCAAGCTACCATATCCAAATTCACTTTTAACTAGGTTGATGGTAAGGTGCGCTTCTCTAAGCCTCTGAAACAAACCTCTGAGGTTAACATGTGTTTTTGCCAGTCATTAGAGACAGTAATTATATCATCAAGATAACCATACACATTTTCCAACCCATCAATCACATTGGTGATCAATCTTTGAAAGGTACAAGGTGCATTACGTAATCCAAATGGCATTACTCTATATTGGTACAAGCCGTCAGATGTTACAAAAGCACTGATGCTCTTTGCATTATCAGTTAATGGCACTTGATAGTAACCCTTTAGCAGGTCAATTTTTGTCAAGAACATAGCATTTCCAACGGAATCTATGATATCGTCAATTCGAGGAAGGGGAAACGAGTCACTCCTAGTTCGGGCATTAACTTGGCGATAGTCCGTACACATTCGCATGGACCCATCTGCTTTAGGAACCAATATGCAAGGAGAAGCCCACTCACTCTTACTCTTCTCAACCAAATCATGCTTCAACAGAAATTGAACTTCTTCTCTCAATATATCTTTTTTTTGGGGTGACATCCTGTATGGTGCTTGTTTAACTGGGGCTGTGTTTTCAATCAACACAATGTCATGCTCCATAACAGTACTTTGACTTGGAACATCAGAACATAAATCTCTAAACTCACACAAAAGTTCCTTAATATCATATTTCTGTTCTGCACTCAAATGGACAAGTTTACTTTCTAAATTCGACAGAACATTAGAATTATTAAGCTTCACATTACATTTTACATCAAAGTCACAATTAATAGGTTCATCATACGCAACATCCTGACACAATGCCTGTCCTTGACCTTCACTATGACCCTCTTCCTGGCCATCATCTCTAGAACAATATTCTTTGAACAAATTCACATGTACAACTCTCTTAGTTTTACGACGCCCTGGAGTAGATATTACATAATTAAGGTTACCCTCTTTTCCAATCACTTCATATGGGCCCTGGTATCTTGCCTGTAGTGGGAATTTTCTAATGGGCAAAAACAACAAAACCTTATCTCCCACATTAAATTCTCTTTCAACAGCAGAAACATCATGGTGAACCTTCATTTTTCTCTGCGCAACTGACAAATTCTCACTTGCAAACTCCTGCATCTGCTTTAATCTATCTCTTAATTTTGCCACATAATCACTTAGATTGGTATCCTTTTCTTCATCTATCCAGCTCTCATGCAGCAATTTTAATGGTCCCCTTACATCTCTTCCAAAGAGTAGCTCATTTGGGGAAAACCCTAGACTTTCTTGTGTAGAATTACGGATAGCATACAACATTAATGGAACTCCTTCATCCCAGTCCTTAACAGACTCCAAACAATATTTCGTTAACATGGACTTCAAAGTTTGATGGAATCGTTCGAGCGCTCCCTGACTTTCTGGATGATAGCAGGAAGCTAAATGCTGCTTAATTCCTAGTGATGCTAAAACTTCCTTAAATATCTTGGAAGTGAAATTCGTGCCTTGGTCAGACTGGACTATTTTAGGGAGACCAAACTGCGTGAAGAATTTTATAAGGACGGGAATAATAGATTTGGTGGTTATGCTTCTCAAGGGCACAGCTTCAGGATAGCGGGTGGTAGTGTCCATGATAGTTAGCAAAAACTGATGTCCCTTTCTGGTTTTCTCTAAGGGACCCACAGTCTATAATTACCCTATGAAATGGTTCAGAAACCACCGGGATGGGTTGCAATGGAGCTCGAGGTATTACCTGATTTGGCTTACCAGCAATCTGACAAATGTGGCAGTTCTTACAAAATTTTGCAACATCAGAACTCACTCCTGGCCAAAAGAAATACTTCAGTATCTTATACAATGTCTTCTTAACACCAAGATGACCACCTATATGATCGTGAGCTAAACTAAGGACTTTGTCACGATAACATGTTGGCACTACAATTTGGGTAACAATATGCCATGTCTCACTTTTGGGGACTTCTGGAGGATGAAATTTTCTCATAAGAATACTTGATTTAAGAAAATAACAGACCGACTCATCTTCACTCTCAGCCTCCGAGACTGCCCTATCCAACAGTTTGCCTAAAGAGGGATCTGCCCTCTGAGCCTCCACCAACATCTCACGAGTCACAGGAACATCACCCGTCTCTACCGAAGACTTTATCTCACTACTGGAATTACTAACAGGCTCCTCAACCATCTCATCATGAATAGCCTCATTAGGGAATACCTTATCCAAATCAAGGTCAACATCAGTATCCTTGACAGCGTTCATTGATTGGCTCCTAGTGACAATACAAGAAGGGAACAATCCAGGATTCTGTTCTGTCAACTTTACTGCAGGGTCAAAAGTTAAGGGATTAGAACATACTACAGGATCCGGAATTATACGACAACCAGCAATATCGTTGCCTAGCAGAAAGGTAACTCCCTCAACAGGCAAAGAATCCTGCACTGCAACAGTTACAACCTGAGAAATTATGCCAGCCTTTAGGTAGAGTCTACATAATGGTAGTGTGGTACATTCATTAATACCTTTCAGCACAACAAACTCCCCAGTGTACAAATCCTCAACAAAAGGAACAATACTCCTTACCACAATACTGTGCGAGGCACCTGTATCACGCAGGATACTGACAGGGATGGACGGACCGGCCTCAGAGGCTGACACACTACCCTCAAATCGGAATGGTTGGAACAGCTGTTGACACTTATTAGACGTGGTTAAAACAGGATCACTCACATCTGCTGGTTTAAAGACATAATTAATAACAGGTTTTATATCGGACCTACTCTGATCTTTCTTCTCCAACTTAGGACAACTTGCCACAAAATGACCTGGCTTCTTGCAGTAATTGCAGATTTTAGTGTCAAAACTTGCACTGTTCACACTTTTCCCAACATAATCAGTACTCAAAGGCTTACCAACATGTCGAGTTGTGTTCTGGTCAGGATAACTCTTTCTGTTAGCCTTATGAATTAGATTATAGTTTTCAGCTAAGAAAGCTGCTGTATCAAGTGAATCGACCTCTTTTTCACATAAATATACTCTTATATCATATGGCAAGGTGTTCAAGTACTGTTCTAGCACCATAAGCTCACGTAACTGATCAAATGTGGTTACTCCACGAGATGCAATCCACCTATTATGCAATTTCCTCAGCAAATGTGCATACTCAATAAAAGTCTGATTGGGAGTCCTGGCAGAGTTACGAAATTTAGACTGATAAAATTCTGGAGTTAACTGGTAGGCTTGGAGGATAGATTCCTTGACAATACTGTAATCTTTCTGCTGGTCAGTCATCAAGGAGAGGTAGGTTGAGAGCCCTTTTCCTTTACAGGAAGTCTGAGCAAGTATGGGCCAATACCCTTTTGGCCATGACAAACTTGTGGCAACATTCTCAAACTGAAGGAAGTATTCCTCAGCATCAAGTTCATCAAATACAGGCACAAACTTACAGCACTTTGTCACATCAAATGCCTGCTCTCCAATAAGGCCCATTTCAGACTTCTTTTCAAGCATGGTCAACTGAAATCTTCTCTCCTTCTCTCTGTCTTCCAACTTCCGCTGCTCAACCTCTAACTCCAAAGCTCTCAGTGCATTTTCACTGAGACAGGTAGCCCCCTCCTCCTCAGACAAATGTAAGGCCTCCTCCTTAATAACACTAGTATTTACCAGCATTTTAATCACAGCGTTCTTACTCTGAATCTTCCTCCAACTTTTCCTAACAGTAATTTCGTAATGCTCTGCCAAAGCAATCCACTCATCCTTCCTTAATGTACCTGCACTCAAAAACTCTAGTGATGGATTATCAATGAACTTTTGTACATTCATCTTAATATTATGCACGTACTCTCTATTGCAATAGATGGCTCCCGGACAGGCCCCCAATTTGTTACACCACCGGTTAGAACTTACTTTAGTTATACAACCGTAGGGGTGTACCAATTACCATACGCCTTAAAGGCAAACTAAAACAAACCGACACTAAAAACACTTGCATTTACTGAGACCAAGCACTTAAAACACAGAATAAAACTATAAAACATAAAAGTGGAAACATATGGGTACAGCAACACACACCGGCTATCTGATTTCCAGCTTTCGAGCCATAACTCACTTCTCAAATAAATTCACACCACAATGAACAATTAATACGTCCTCACACAACTAGTGAGCTTATGTTACAAAATAAAAACTAGAACAATACTTATGTATGGCCGACCCACGAAAGACCAACACCTTGCCACCTCCGCTTCCAGAACACAACTAACTAACTCCGGTACCCCAACAACCGATGAAAGCCGTAGGCTGACGTGGCAGTGGTCTGACGTGGCAGCATTCAACCATCGGTTGAATGCTAACTATTTAATATAATATAAACAACCATTCCCAACCTAGGGTCTTACGGTTATTGCCCACGTACAAAGGCCTGCAAGGCATGAGCCTGATACAGGTGAAAACTAATTAGATAATTATGGTTATTTGGCTCACAATGCACACATGGAAACACTAAAAGCAGTCCTACACAGACTTCAAGAGGTCGGATTAAAGCTCAAAATCACCAAATGTCAATTTTTAAAGCCTCGGATCAAGTTCTTGGGGCATGTCGTGGACGAATTCGGCATCCACACAGTGGACGACAAAATAAAAGCTATTGCCGAGTTCCCTCAGCCAACGTCTGCGGACAAGGTACGGTCTTTCTTGGGTGTCGCAGGTTATTACAGGCCTTTCATAAAGGACTTCGCAGCACGCGCGAGTCCCCTAACCCATCTATTAATGAAAGACGTCCCATTTCAGTGGCTCCCAGCTCAACAAACGAGCTTTGATGATTTAAAGAAAGCGCTTACACAGGCCCCGGTCCTTGTCTTTCCGGATTTCAAGGACCCCTTTCAGCTTTGTACCGACGCTTCGGCTAGTGGACTAGGAGCCGCTCTGATGCAAACAGATAAGTCCGGCAAAAAGCATGTGATAGCGTTCGCCAGTCGAGTACTAAAAGCTCCGGAAGAGAACTATTCTGTTACCCACCTAGAGGCTCTTGCCATTGTGTGGACTCTGAAGCATTTTCGTGACATAGTGATGGGGTACATAATTATGGTGTATACGGACCACGCGGCCATAACTGATCTTTTCAAGGGAAAAAACCTACACGGTCGTTTGGCAAGATGGTTCTTAACGATCCAAGTATACAATCCGGAGATAAAATATATCACCGGGAAAACAAATGTGGTCGCAGATGCCTTATCTCGGAATATTCCGATAGGCGCGATTACCACCCCAGAGGTCATCCACAACTTCACTTCACCTGAGCTACACACTGCTCAGAGAGACCACCCTGTGTGGAAGAGGTTAATTTACGCCCTCGAGTCGGGAGACGAATCAAACCTTCCTGAATTGCCAGTTCCCTTTTCACAATTCTTCCTATCAGAAGACAACCTCCTTTGTAGGTCATGGCCAACCAATCCGGTACCTATAGAACAACTGGTCATCCCAGACAAATACGTCCCCGTGACGCTTAAGCTGGTCCATAACACACCCATTGCGGGTCACCCAGGAAGAGACAAGACGCTATCTGTCACCAGACGAAAATTCTACTGGCCCACATTACGGGTTGATGTAGAAAAACATGTCGCACTTTGCGTCGTTTGTGCTAAGCACAAGGGGTCCGTAAAAGGGCCAGCACCTATGTTGCAATACCCAGTGCCAGAGGCGCCATGGGATGTTGTTAATATAGACTTATTACAGCTCCCCCAGAGCCAACATGGTTCGCGCTACTTATTGGTGTGCGTCGACCAGTTCTCTAGGTTTCTAGTTCTAGCGCCTCTCAAGGACAAGACAGCCACACGCGTGGCCCATGCCCTCGTGACTCACGTGTTGTGTCCACATTCGTCTCCTCGAATTTTTTTGAGTGACAATGGCACCGAGTTCAGGAACTCAGTATTGAGCGAAATATGCGCTCAGTTTAACATCACGCAATCCTTCATCACAGCTTACCACCCAGCTGCTAATGGGTTGCCGGAGAGGGCTAATAGGAAAATCTTACAGGTCCTCAGGCCTATCGTGAACGATCTCCACGATAACTGGGAGGATTGGCTATCGCATATAGCCGCTTCCATAAATACGTCGGTAAACGACTCTACGGGGAAGTCTCCCTACTACATCTTATATGAGGTGGAGAAACGTCTTCCGTAAAACTTCCTAACAAAACCACAACAACCTCTCTACAACATTGATAGGTACGCACAACAGCAGATGCATATGTTTTCCAAGATACAGTCTAGAAGTTCACAGTGATCGTCTGGAAGTAATTCCCTCACCTTTGGACCTTGATATTGGTAATTCCCCCTCAGAGTCAAATGTTCAACAAGATAATCCCAACACCCATAGCTATAACTTGAGACCACGGGTTTAAATACTTCATTCCCACCACTTTCAGGTCATAATGTTGCGTTTTCTGATCATCTTGTTGTCCCTCGGCTCCCTGCTTGCAACGACACCCATCCACCTGAAGCCTGGTGCCCTCACGGCACACATAGGAGAGGTCTTCCTCATAGAAGATGTGCTCCTCGTAAAATATCCATATACTTCCTTGACCAACACCACTGACACAATCAGGATAGTCTCAGAAAAACTACTCGGCATGGCGGACGCCATACGGGCTACCAAGACTAGGGAATCAAAGGCACCTTCTAGTACCAACTCTCTGAATCTTTTTCAACTACTGGAGGATAGGATTCTGTTCTTACGGGGAAAAGTTGATGAGGTAGACATGGATTATAGTTTTCACTCAGTTCACTCTCGGGTAAAGAGGGGTTTGCTCAACATCGTTGGGTCCGCCTCAAAGTTCCTCTTCGGTACGGCAACCGACGAGGACGTACGCGATTTGCGGGACCACTACGCTCATGTACCTATGCTGCCCGGAATCGCAGGGTGATCAACGCCAATTGTAGAAAACTTGCGCGGTTGCATACTAACACTGAGGAACTGCTAGAGCAGACAAATAAGATGGTAGAGATTATCAACATAGTTGTCAAACAGATCGACCAGGTGAATCAGTTTCTCCTCCTAGATCAGGCCTTGCATGTATTGGAAAACGTCATTAACTCTGTCGCAACGGCAAATCAGCAGGTTATTAGCAACATGGTTGATGCAGCGCACGGTAGAGTCACACCTGCCTTGTTCCCTCTATACGATTTGAGAACGACTGTCCAGATCGGGTATCAAAATTATAGCCTAACACCTTTATTCAACCCAGACATGAGTCAATATTTTTACCCCTTGATTGAGTCCAGCCTCACCCCCGATGTCATAATCATTCATGTTCCATTTCAGACGGCGGACGTGTTTGAGGCACACGAAATTGTTCCGTTCCCTTTTTCAGCAAAGGACAGTGTGTTAGCCCTGGACACGTCCCCGTCTCTTGTTCTAATCGCGAAGGATTTCGCTCTGTATTCAACGGGTAGCTACTCACTCTTGCAATATTGCAAGGAGACGGTCTTCGGGCGATTCTATTGCTCTGCGTCTCTCTTTGCCTTCCTACCAGTTCGGGGAGGGGTATGCGAGATCGCCCTCACCCGCGTGAACGCGTCTGACGCTCTTTCCCTGTGCCCTTACAAGCAGCTAACACCAACACCTGTTTTCCATAAGAACTTTCAGGGTCTGCATTGTTTCTATTTCCCTCAGTCCTTCTATGTATCGGTCATCTGCCCGGAGGGTACCACTTATCAACGGGTTACTGGTCACTATGCCATAGCGGAAGCATGCTATATCCGCTCCACTAACATAACAACGTACCGGTCGCGGATCCGTCTGGTTTTCACGGCCAATATTTTCCATCGAGTGTTTCCTCTACGGTCTCTCGATAACATTCACTTCTCCAGCATCTCTTATGTGACTAATTCCCTTAATTCATTGTCTTTCGCAAACAAAACAGAGTTTGCGGAAACCCTGGAGGAAATGCTGCCTGATTATTTGCATCTCCCCTACCTGTACCCTGGATTTTTTGTACCAATGTTTCTGATGTTCGTCAGTCTCGTCGTCATGTGCTACGTTATTAGGAGGAACTCTGTCCTGCACGATTATTTGGTTGTGCAGACACGGCGACTGGATGCAGGGAGGCCACTGGCAAGGTAGTTTTTCCTTTTCTCAGGCAAGTCAGAGGACAGAAACCTGGCATTCCCCTGCTCCTATACTTAACATTGTACTGTTTCACTACTGTATTTTTTTTTAGGAGCTAGATGAACGTTTCATTGTCTGTAACTATGCCATCTATGTCTGTAGCCATCTATGTTGTATTCTGTACTTAAATCAATATTTGTGGTGTCGATGAATGTTTCGGTTATAGCAATTACGTAAAATTTTTGTCAGAGCAAGACATTTCAGTTCATCAAACTTGTTTCTTAGGCTACGTGCATTGAAACTAAGGACTCTTAGTTTATCTTGAGGCTTGGTAATAGAGGTGGAGGTACTGGCGGGTTCAAGGTTACGAGTTTGTTGCGATGAATGGCGTCTATTTACACAGGCGGGGTGGAGAGACGTAGCTGAGAGTCGTTTTTTGATTGGTTGTCACGTACTGGGTCGTTGAGGAGTCTTCCGAGTCTGGCTGCCCCGATGGGGGACAGGTGTATTCCGTCCCTGTGGAAGAGTTTACTCTGGCCGTAGAAATTGTCCCAGTCGTTAAAGAACTCAGCGTCAAGCTCTCCGCAAAGAGTCTGTAAGCGGTTGTTTTGGCTGAAAGCCTTACTGAAGAAATCGCTCTCATCCCACGTCCGTGGTAGAATTCCTGAAATCAATATATTAGGGGATTTAGACTTATACTAATGGATGAGCCTACGGTACTTGTCCAGCAGTTCCTCAGACCGGGTCGTGGTGACGTCGTTCGTACCTGCATGGAGAACAAAGAGTGAGTCATTAGAAGCCTCAACGGAGACCTCGTCCAGGGCAGCTGTGATGTCGTCAACCCCAGCTCCGGGATAACAGTAGTTACGCCTACGGCGGGGGACTCTTCCACAGAATTCAACCACCTGATGGCGAATCATAGAGTCCCCGACCAAGAAGGTGCTCTGCTCGTCGTCCTCCTCCTCCAGTATGGCAAATCTGTTGCAGCAATGAGTAGGATAAATGACTCTAGGGGCGGGTCTGGCTCCTTCTCTCACGGGTGTGAAGCCTTCAGCGTCAGGTGCAGTTATACCGTTCCCCTGTGACGTGTCTTCTTCGGAAGGTGGCTGGGCATCGAGAGCAGGTGCGGAGGGTGATGAGGGGTCACTTGCAGCAGGGGTGACGATGTTGGCCTGGATAAACTCCTGCAAGATTTCAACAGTACGTGTTAGCTCGGTGACCTTCTTCTCGCCAGCCGTCAGCCTTTCGTCCTGTTGAAGGAGTCTCATTTCCATCTGCTGTGTCAACAGGCAGATCTTGCAGACGGTCGATCGTCCTGCGAAGAAATGGGCTGAGAAGTTTCCTGTGCAAGTCGAGCATTTCTTTAGCGCCATTTTGGTAAGGAGGAGAGAGCGAGTAGTGTTTATCTATTTATTTCTTTTTCTTTTTCTTTTTCATAGGGCAGAGGGACGCGCGCGCGCTTAAGTGAGAGAGAGAGATATGGAAGGGGAAGGCGTGGGAGGGAGGGGGGAGAAAGAGGGAGGGATGAAGGGAGGAAGAGGGCGAAGGAGGGGGAGGGAGAGAGAGAGAGAGAGGGTGGGAACGAGATAGGGGGAGGGAGAGAGAGAGGGGGGGAGCGAGAGAAGAGGAGCGAAAGAGCGAGTGTGGAAGGAGAGAGAAGGAGTGGCAGGTGAGGGGGTAATTATGAGATTAAGTAAATCTCTGGGGAAAAGTCAGGTCAGGTCGCTGGGGAGAGTGAGAGCGTGAGGGAGGGAAGAGGGCGAGAGAGAGAGGGGGGGGAACAAGGGAAAGGGAGGGGCGAGAGAAGGGGAGGAGAAGCGAAACGCGAGGAACGAGAGACGCAGGTGAAGGGGTAAATAAGAGAATTACTAAAAAAAAGCGTGTCTCAGGGGAATACTCGGGTCAGGTCAAGGGAGGTCACTCCCACACCTTAGAGGGAGTGGTGTTGGCGTGGAATCTGGAAATATATAATAAATATGGCGGAAAGAGTGTAACAATGAGTTTTGTGTATGTGCGTATATATGTTTTACAGGGTGCTACGTCGAGAGGGCAGGTACAGGCAGATAGAGGTAGTAAAAGTCAACACTTATTCCTGTCCAGCGATGCACGTGGTGGCACAGCGATCAGCACAGGCACTCAGCAAACCACTGCAAGCAGCTAACTGACTCGGCAGACAATAACCAGCACGCAGCACAGCACGTAATGGCACTCGGTACACAGTACAGCAAACAAAGGTGGAATAGCGGGCGAGAGAGGTCACGGAAGCAGGAGTAACGAGCGGCTAACCTCTCTGAGTGAGGGCAGGACGCAGAGAGAGAGAGAGAGAGAGAGAGAGAGAGAGAGAGAGAGAGAGAGAGAGAGAGAGAGAGAGAGAGAGAGAGAGAGAGAGAGAGAGAGAGAGAGAGATTTACATAGATTTACATAGAAAATCAGACCACACAGACCCCATGGTCCAGACTTGGTGGTCTGTCCTTAAACCTAAGTGATTTTACATTAATCAGAAGACTCCAAAACGTTGCATTTCTACTCTAGTTGATATTAAGTTGAAGGAAGTGACGGTCGAGCTTATTTTTGAAGGAGTCAATCGTGTTACACTGGACCACTGATGGTGGAAGCTTATTCCATTCTCGCACTACAACGTTGGTGAAGAAAAATTTGGTGCAGTCTGAATTTACTTGTCTACATCTGAGTTTTACGCCATTGTTCCTCGTGCGCAAAGTGTCATCGATCATAAACAATGTTGATCTGTCTACATTCGTGAAACCATTAAGTATTTTAAAACATTCGATCAGTTTTCCTCGGAGGCGACGTTTCTCAAGAGAGAACATGTTAAGGGTAGAAAGCCTTTCTTCGTAGGATTTGTTGCGCAAGGAAGGGATCATTTTCGTTGCCCGACGCTGAACATCTTCTAATTTAGCAATATCCTTTGCTTGGTGGGAGACCAAAACTGTACCGCATATTCCAAGTGGGGTCTGACTAAACTGTTGTAGAGCAGTATTACATCTTTATTCTTGAATACAAAGTTTCTTTTAATGAAGCCCAACATTCTGTTCGCTTTATTTGCTGCATCGATGCATTGCTGTGAGAATTAGATGTTAGAATCGATTTTGACCCCCAATTCTTTGACGCATTTAAATCTTTAGAGTTTAACGCCTCGCATTTCGTAATCGAAATTCTTATACCTCGTGCCAACTTGAAGGACCTGGCCATTGTCTACGTCTATCCGGCCAAGCTGAAATTTTGTGCAAATCCTCTTGGAGGCTTTGCCTGTCTTCGTCAGTGAGAACCGAGTTACCAATCTTTGTGTCGTCTGCAAATTTACTAATGCGGTTATTGAGTCCAACATCCACGTCGTTGATGTAAATAATGAAGAGCACTGGGCCAAGGACCGAGCCCTGAGGACGCCACTAGTGACAGGCGCCCACTCTGAGTTAAATCCGTCAATCACTACTCTTTGTTGTCTGTTGCTCAACCAATTCGCGATCCATTGGTTTACTTGACCGTCAATACCTATTTGCTTTAATTTGTAAAGTAATTTATGATGCGGGACTTTATCAAACGCTTTCTGGAAATCAAGATAGACTACGTCCAATGATTTGGTTACGTCATAAACAGTGAAGAGGTCGTTATAAAAGGTTAATAGGTTTGATAGGCAGGATCTTTTGTTTCGGAAGCCATGTTGTGAGTCCCCAATCAATGAGTGGCTTTCAAGGTAACTCACAATTTTGTCTCTAATTATGCCCTCAAGTAGCTTATCTACAACCGAAGTTAGACTAATGGGCCTGTAATTACCTGGTACTTTTTTGTCTCCTTTCTTGAAAATCGGTGTCACGTTAGCCTTTTTCCAATCTGAAGGGACGATGCCTTGTCGCAAGGACATATTGAATACGGTTGTGAGGGAGGAGAGTATTTCGCACTTTGTTTCTTTCAGCAGAGTTGGATATACTTTGTCAGGTCCAGGACTTTTATTTGTTTTAAGTGAATGGAGAGCTTTACGGACTTCATCGGTTGTTATTTCAAAATTAGGCAATGCATGCTCGAGATTTACAATAGTACTGGTGTTGGTGGTAGCGAGAGGAAGACTGTTAGTATTAAACACCGAGGAAAAGTAATTGTTTAAGAGGTTTGCAATGTGTTGGCTGTCAGTCACTAGTGCACCGTCGCTGTTTGTTAAAGGTCCAATACCACTTTTGATCGCCTTTCTGTTGTTTATGTAACTGAAGAAAGATTTCGGATTATTTTTACAGTTGGCTGCAATATTTTCTTCGTATCTACGCTTTGCCTGACCTACTAGTCTTTTTACTCGTCGCCTGGCATCATTATAAAGTCTAATGTTTTCGGGCGTGCATTGTTCTTTCTTTAACCTGTAAAACAATTTTCTCTCATTGACTGATTGTTTAATTTCGCTATTAAACCACGGTGGGCTTTTATTAGTGTTAATTCGCTTCTCGCACAAGGGGACGAATGTGTTCTGCTGAGTGAGTAAGTGATTTTTAAGGCTTAGCCAGGCTTCCTCTACGTTGCCGTCATCTGATAGTTGTATTTCTGTTAGTTTTTGTCGGATTTCTACGAAGTTAGCTGTTTTGAAATTGGGCACCTTTACTTTATTTTCAGTCACTGATGATTGAGCTTTAATGTCGACGCGCACTAATTTATGATCGCAAGAACCGAGGTGTTCTCCTACCGTGACACTACTGACTAGGTTATCTTGGGTCGTTATAACAAGGTCAAGTATATTATTTTGTCGAGTTGGCTCAGAAACCATTTGGCTTAGATAATTTTCTTCTAGAAATTCGATCATTCTATGTGACTCGCCTTCTGTACCTGACAGTGTCGCCCAGTCGATATGGGTGAGGTTAAAGTCTTCTAATATCAGTGAGTCGCTGTTATTAAGTGACTGCCTTAAGACGCTGTACATTTCAAGGTCGTCATCGA